>NW_020664403.1:116709-122844 GCF_002925995.2 Terrapene triunguis
TTATCCATCAGGGGTATTCCATAGAATTTTTCTTGTTCTCTCCTTGTCCTCTGTGGTGGACATGGAGATTCCCCCCCCCCATCAAGATCTCTTCTGAGAGGAAGCAGATGCCTTTCTCTGAAAGGGCACCATAAAGCTGGTCCCCCGTCCATTACAAGGGTTGCAGTTTTATTCCCCATATTTCCTCATTCTGAAGAAGAGAGGGGGCCTCTGCCCCATTTTGAATCTGCGGGTACTCCTCACTTCTATAGTTGCCACCACAACCCATGCACTTCCATCTGCTCATGTCTTTTTGCCTCTTTGGCCACATGGTGGCCTTTATCTCCATAACACCCCATGCCCTCCTCCACATGCACTGCCTTCAGATGTTGTTCCTGTCTATCTACAAACTGCAGATGGACTGCTTGGACAAACCCTTGGACAAACCCTTCCCTGGACTGTCCTGGCCTCCCTCACATGGTGTACTGACCCATCCAAGGTCCTTGTCGATACCCCCTTTACACCTCACATCCCCCCATGATGCTCTCACCAAGGATGCCTCCCTCACCAGTTGGGGTGCCCACCTCAGTGGTCACATAGCCAGGGCCTCTGGAAACCACAAGAAGCCAGGATGCATATCAGTATCCTGGAATTGAGCCGCATATCTTGCGTGTCAGATGTTCCTCCACTTCATACGATCCCATCACATTCTACTGCTCTCTAACAACATTGCAGCAGTAGTCTATATCAAGAAGCAGGTGGCACCAAGTCTCCATCCCTTTTTGCAGAGGTTGTCCACCTATGGAACTGGTGCATCAAGCACTGTGTCACACTCCAGGCCACATACTTCCCAGGTGCCCATAATTCCCTTGCGGACATGCTCAGCGGGTCCTTCTCTGTGACCCAGGAGTGGGAACTTCATGATCCTATCCTACAGTCCATTTTCTGAAGATGGGGCATCCCATAATGGTACCTCTTCTTTGCGACCAGCGAGAGAAACACTCTCCCTTTAATGCTCCAGCGGGGTTGTGGGAGCGGATTCATGGGGTGATGTGCTTCTCCTCCCCTGGACCAGTGACCTCCACTATACCTTTCCGCCCATTCCCCTACTCCTTCAACTCCTGCACAAGATTTACCAGGACAAAGTGGTGGTCATACTGATAGCCCACTTTTGGCCTCACCAATATTGGTTCACAGAACTCCTCAGCCTCTCTGCTCACCCCCTGATCCTCCTTCACACACACCCAGATTTCCTCACTCAGGTGCAGGGACTACTCCGGCACCCCAACCAGAGCCCACTCCACCTCATGGCTTGGTGTTTGGATGGAGCTTGTGAGTAGACCAGGCATGCTCTAGCCTGGTGCATGAGGTCCTCACACATAGCAGGAGGCCATCTGCCAGGGCCTGCTATGAAGTGAAATGGAAACAATTCACCACCTGGTCTCACCGCCACCATTATCTGCTCTGCTCTGTATCCATTCCTATTCTCCTTGACTTCCTCCTCCAACTCAAACTGTCGGGTCTTGCCCACAACTTCATATGGATCCACCTGGTAGTGGATTCCTCCCTCTGGAGGATGGTTCCTCTGTCTTCGCTCACACGACCACCGTTCATTTCCTCAATGCCTTTCTATCAGTGCTCAAATCTGCCCCTTCCTGGGACCATAATATTGTTCTCTCTGCCTTCACCAAGCCACCCTATGAACTCTTCTTGTCATGCTCTCTCTCCCTCCTCTCAATTAAGGTAACCTTTCTTGGTGGCCATCACATTGGTGCAATGTGTTAGCAAATTGGCAGCCATGGTGGCTGACTCCCCCATCTTCCACAAGGACCAGATCTCCTTATGCTTGCACCTCGAATTCACCCCTAAGGTGGTGTCCATGTTCCTCCTCAACCAGTGCATCCACCTCCTGGCCTTCTATCCCAAACCCCACACTTCCCACAAAACCAGAACATTGCTCTCTCTCGACATCTGCCATACGCTGGCCTACCTCCAATGCACCCAGACTCTTCATTGCCATTGTTGAATATTACAAAGGACAAGCCCTCTCCTTACAGCACATCTCTAAATGGATCTCCCATACCATTTACAAATGTGACACTCTTTCCAAGGTACCTCTACCTCCTGGAGTCACGGCTTGCTCCATGCAGGCATGCACCGACACATTTGCCTATTTTGTGGATGTGCTGTGGCAGGTAATTTGCCAAGCAACCATGTGGAGCTGTGTCCATACCTTTACCTCTCACTACAACATCCGGTCATTGGCTTCACTCTCTTGCAGACTGTAACTTCTCATGAGTCATCACACCCACCTCTATGTTGATCACTGCTCGCTACTTACCCACATTTGGAATCCATATAGGGACCATCACTCAAAGAAGACGAGGAGGTTTACATTTAACTGGAGGGTCTTCTAGATGTGTGGTCCCTATTTGTATTCCAATACCCATTCTCCATTCCCTCTGCTACAGAGTATGTTGCTTTAGAGGTAAGAGGGATATTGAAGCAGTGTTGACCCTCACAGTCTCTTATATCTCAGCTGCAGACATGAGGATGATGCATATGCAGGTCAACGGACACTGCTAAAGAATTGTTCTGGCTCCAATGCATGTGCATCCATATTTGGAATACAAATTGGAACCACACATCTGAAATAACCTCTAGTTACAGGTAACCTCTTTTATCACTATAAATTTACTTGGGTGCAGCTGAGCAAATAATTTTACTTTAAAAGCTAAGACCCCAATCCTGTGCAGGCCAGTGGCAAATGTCACATCAGTTTTAAAATAGGATAAGAATCAGATTAATCCTAGTCTTGTTAAAGTCAATGGAAAAATCCCTAATAACTTAAATGGGACTAGGCTTTGGCATAAAGTGTCTTATATCTTCTTACTTATGCAAGTGAGTAGTGTGAGTACTTTTGTATGGACTTCCATTACTCTTCAGTTTTGGAGAGAGGGTTGTGTGACATTCTTGTTTCTCAACCCAAAGATATTACAGAAAGCTGGCCCATCTTTCCTGGATACACACGATGTTAGAGCCTAATGGGGCCATTCCTGAAGCTGCCAGAGGAGGTAACTTAAGAAATATGAACCATTTCCTCCCCCAGTGAGTTGAGTTTGCTTCCTTTGCAGTGATCCCTCTTGTCTCTATCACCCTTCAAATGCATCTATATTCCAGTTCACGACACAGCCCCCAATCAGAGTTCTATTATTATTTATTTATTACTTGTATAACCATATTGTCTAGGAGCTCCAGGTATAGACTAGGGCCCCATTGTGCTAGGTGTTGTGCAAACACAACAAAAAGATGGTCCATGCCTCAATTTTTTCTCCTGTTTGTTTTTCCCTTTTTGGCTAATGATTAAGATTCACCTGTATTTGATTATTAGGACTGTGTGCTGTTGGATTGCTTCATTTGTCCAGTGTAGTTCACCTCTGTCAAACTAAGGTGTATACACAAGTTGTGTTACATCCATTTAAAGTGCTATATGAATTAATCATAACAGTTACACAAAGGTAGAAGTATAACTAGTCTATTTCAATGTTAATTTGAAATGACTATTCTCAGGGTTGGATGAAACGATATAAAAGTATGCATAATCTATCGCACAATAAAGGTTAAATGAGGACACAATCCAGATTACTTTCTTGTGTTAAAACTTAAAATAAAGCTAGGTAACCATTTCCTAAATGTAGTCAAGCACCTTCTCAAGATTGAGAATTGGCTTTCTAATCTGATGTATTAAAATCCTAATGTTGAATTTCATTCACATTTTGAACATTTTGTGTGAGGAAAGGGGGGAAAGGTTTTGGAGACTTGTCAGTACATGTATGATGCTGAAAAGAGAGAATAGCCATTGTTCTAAAATACAATACTGAGGGCAAGACTTTTTTTCATGTTAATATCTCACAGCAACATTAAAAAATGTTGGTGTCTGAACTCTAGGGTTCTGCAAGATTAGCTCCCATTGCAGAAAGAAGGGGACACAAATTAACTGCGTCTGAAATTAAATGTTCTAAAATGGTGTAGAGGGGTCTATGGGGTTGTCAGGGAGGGGTAGTACCTCTGATGGGGGAGCAGTCGTACTCCTAGGAGTAGCTCATCCACTTTGGTCCCCACTTGACACCCAGCTCTCACCTGTGGCTCCAAGTAGCTGTCAGCATGTGACAGCGGCCACACCCTGGAGACCGTCTTGACTGGCGGGTTAAAGCAGGTGAGGGTAGCCGATGAGTATGAGACTCTCGGTGAGTTAGGGCCTGTCTACCCATTGCATGCGAAGGCTGGATCCGGCTGACTGAGGCAACCTGGTTCAACCTGGTTCAATGGTCAGGAAGGCAGTGACAGTAAGCGTTGTGGAACGCTTAAGAGCACGACAAGACACGTAGGCATCCTGGTCATCCACTGCGCCCTGCCCTATCTCCAGCAGTCTCAACTTCTGTCCTGCCACTGGATACAGATAGGAACTGGGAAGAGAGAGTGAGGCTGACGTCGCGCAACTCTCCCTCACTTTAATCCAATTCACGCGCAAGTCTCGACATCATATCATATCATATTACATCATATCAAGTCCTGTGGCGATGAGCGAGCGATGAAGCAGCAGGTGTGGATACACTGGGAGCTGTAGCCGCAGACCTGCACATAGGCGGCTCAGGCATAATGGTCGTTCCTCACTGACCGAAGCAGCAGTGGAGCTCGGCATCTTCTTGAGCGACTGAGCAGCCCTATTCAGGATTGCACTGCTCACCTCCGTAGAACGAGGAGGGGGGTAGAAAAGGTGCCCTAAACATTGCCTGCTTCACCTTACCCTGGCCAGCACACCGCGGCTGGCAGGGATCCCACAAAAGCAGTTGAACAAAAACAAAAACAAAACTTAGAGTGACACCGATCACTATTGGCACATGGAATGTGCGCACGTTACTGGACAACATCACGGCAGACAGACCGGAGAGAAGAACAGCACTTGTCGCTAGAGAGCTCGCACGCTACAACATTGACATTGCAGCCCTTAGCGAAACTCGCCTTGCTAATGAAGGACAGCTGTCCGAGTCAGGCGGTGGCTATACATTCTTCTGGAGTGGCTGCAGCAGTGATGAGCATCGCGAATCTGGAGTTGGCTTCGCCATCAAGAATCATCTTGTTCGGAAACTTGCCAGTTCCCCCAAGGGTATGAATGACCGGCTCATGAAAATGCAGCTTCCGCTTCAAAAAGGAAAACAAGCTACTTTGATCAGCGCATATGCTCCTACAATGACCAACCCAGAGGATGTGAAGGATAAATTCTACAAAGAACTAGATACTCTGCTATCGTCAGTGCACCGCACACACAAGCTGATTCTGCTTGGCAATTTTAACGCAAGAGTTGGATGCGATGCCGCAGCCTGGGAAGGAGTCATCAGGAAAAATGTAGTGGGAAAGTGTAACAGCAATGGCCTGTTACTGCTAAAAACTTATGCAGCACATGACCTTCTGATCAGCAATACGGTCTTCCGCCTTCCTACCCGTAACAGGACTTCGTGGATGCATCCCCGTTCCAAGCACTGGCATTTGATCGATTATGTCATCATCAGGAGAAGGGACAGACAAGATGTCAGGGTTACAAAAGCTATGTGTGGCGCTGACTGTTGGACGGATCATAGGCTCATAGTATCCAAAATGAAGCTCCGTATCATGCCGAAGAGATGACCACAAGGCTGTAAGGCTCTCAAAAGGATCAACGTGTCGAAGCTGAAGAACAGCTGCATCACTGAAAATCTAACGGAAGACCTAGAGAATGAGCTTGCTGATCTTCGTATTGAGGATGACGCTGAGAAAGACTGGGAGCGATTCAGCAACACTGTCCATACAGCTGCACCGAAGGTATTGGGGCCCTCCACATGCAGGCGGCAAGACTGGTTTGACGAAAATGATGCACAAATCCAGACCTTACTTGCTGAGAAGCACCGTCTGCATTGTGTATATCAAAACGATCCATCCTCAGCGGCAAAGAAGACTGCCTTTATCAACGCTCGCAGAACAGTACAGAACCGACTGCGCAAAATGCGGGACTTGTGTCTGAGCACCAAAGCAGATGAAATACAGGCATATGCAGACAGGAACGACTATAAGCAGTTTTATGAAGCCCTCAACACACTCTATGGTCCACAGTCTTCTGGG
>NW_020664403.1:132844-153133 GCF_002925995.2 Terrapene triunguis
AGACGGCATTCTCCAGAGAGTGGGCTTCCTGCTTAAAATAATCTTCTTGCTGCTGAACGGTTGTTTAAATCTGCCAGTTCCTACAGTTGCATTGGCATTTACCTTGTAGTGAGTCCAAAATATGCACAGAATGCTCTTCCAGGGATTGCTGAATACCTCAGATGGAGAAAGAAGTACAGAGGTCACATTGTAGGGCCCAAATTTTCATATGTTGACTAATTTTGGGTTACCAGCTTGAGACACAAAGAGGCTGATTTTTCTCAGGTTTTGAGCACCTGCATCCTCCACTGGAGTCAAGTGGGTTAATGGGTGCTCTTCATCTCTGAAAAGGAGTCCCTCTTTATCTCGAGTGGACACTTCTGAAAATTTAGTCCTAAGCCAATGACAATATCATCAACAGAAGAATCTATGTTTCCTGATTTCCATTCTCCTTCTCCAACGCCTAATCCCCCAAATTATTTTCTTAATTTCTGACATTTCTTTCAAAGTATCTTTTCAGTGATTGACTTTTGGATACCTGGTAAGATCTTGAAATGCCTACAAATTGTAATTTGATTGGCTGAGTTTCATAAATTAATGAGCTTTAACTTTTAACTGCATAAACACAAAAAGGAACAGAGCTATGATTGGTAGTTCAATCACTTTTGGCAGTTCAATTTCTCACATTTAATATTTCATTGAAATTATAGCATGAGTGCACTTCATTTATACGTTTAAACACATCTGCTATGTTTTCTCTATTAATTCATTTTGAACATACTCGTGCCACCATATTTCCTACTTGTTGTTCAAATGTCTTATTCTATTTCTGATAATTAAAAAGTCTAAAAATTAAATTATAAACATTACTTATTGCAAGCTAGAAGAACATTTTAACATCAAGGCCTCACAAAGACATCAAGGTTTGCAGAACTTGCTTTAGCAAGTTTACTATTAGTGCATATAAAATGTTTCAAATTCTTTTGTGTCAGGTAGAAAGAAAGTAGAACACTATTTAATGGTTAATGATAGCAAAATCAATGCTAACATAAACTGAATAACACCATGTTTCACTCTGGTGAATTTAATGCCCTTCTTGGGTGTAGTAATAATAGCACTGACATAGGTATCATACACTCAACAATGAACACTGAACAAGTGCTGGACAATGAGTTTTGTGATTTGTATATCAGTTTTCAATTATTTTAAAATGTGTTCAATAATAAGGTTTGGGTTGGAGGAGATGCATTTACCCTCTTACAGATTTGTGACTGCACTTCAGTAACACTAGGAAGCACTCTTGACTGACTGGATAGATATTCACAAATGAAGTTCAAGACTGATTCCATGTTACTGATGCCAACTGCTCTAATGTTTCTATAGGTCACCATTATTCATTTTGTGTACTTCATCATTTTTAATGCATACTTTTTCAATGAGACCAAAATGTAGGGGTTTGTTTGCTTTATATTTTGACATAGACCTTTATTTATTTTGACAGTACAAAGGGAATCCACAGAGAAACTGAGGAAGAGTGGTGAAATGCTGCTTCCAGGTTCTTTAGGGCAATGAATTATCAGTGCCAGCTTGAAATCGGCTTATTAGCAAAACGTTGCTCAAATGCCCCTCTCTCACACCTAAGGGAAAACACTTCCTTTGCCTGGTACACTGAGATATGAAACACATTACTAATTTTTGTAGTTTTAGGTTCCTATGTGAGGGCTAGCCAGACCCTGGCTACAATCTCTTGAGACCAGTAGAAAGCATAAGCTTCGCTCTTTCCTGACAGCATACTCAGTTCCCAGCTCCAATTTCCACACAAATAAAAATGGATTTTTAAAAAAAGGAAGCAGTGTGCCTATAAAACATTTCTAACACAGCAATTTAAGTCAACATTGTTTCAAATATTCTTCAGATAGAACAGCGCATGAGGAATTTAAGAACAAAACTGACATTTTCTTTTATGTTAAACACACACACAACCCCTTCATAAAAAAATATTGTTGGAAGTGAATTTTAGGGCTGGTCTACACTTGGGTGGGGGATCGATCCAAGATACGCAACTTCAGCTACGCGAATAGCATAGCTGAAGTCGAAGTATCTTGGATCGAATTACCTGGGGTCCAGATGGTGCGGGATTGATGGCCGCGGCTCCCCCGTCGACTGCGCTACCGCCGCTCACTCTGGTGGAGTTCTGGAGTCGACGGTGAGCGCGTTCGGGGATAGATATATCGTGTCTTAACGAGACACGATATATCGATCCCGGATAAATCGATTGCTACCTGCCGATACGGCGGGTAGTGAAGATGTACCCTTAGTGAAGTCCAGTTAAGACCAAAAGAAATGTAACACTTTACAAAAATACTACACTTTATTAGCACCTCCCACCTGCAGCCCAAACATTAACATGTTTTGAAATGAACAATTAAAGCCAGGTGCTAACTGCCTTATAATCCACTAGCACCCTCCGTGATTTGTACTGCCCACTCAACCGTAAATTTTTCTCTTAACATTTGTAAAATTATATGCGAAGACAAAACAACAAATTACTAAAAGCCTATATCCCATCTCTGATGCAAGGGATCTAGTTTCAAAATGGGGGAGGGAGATAAGAGAGTGGCTGGAAAAAAAATCCACTTGGTTGATTTTTTTTCCAGGTGGGGAGGAAGGTTACTCATAACTTCCTGTAGCCTTTAGGAAATCTATGATGGGAGGTGAAAGGCTACTGGAGGGTGGAGAGGAGAAGAAGAGGTCTTTATTCATTTTGGAAACTCTAAGGGTTCACATTTTACTAGAAAAGAGTGAGTTGAAGGTTCAATTTATATTTATAATCAGTTATCAATAAATTGAATCCTTGCTCTAAGCATCTCTGTGTAAATGTGTCCCAGGTTACAGGCACAGGTCAGAAAAGGGAAAAAACAATAAATGGAGGTTGCTTATCTGTAACTGTAGGTTCATCAAGATGTATGGGTGCCTATCTGTATTCCACATGTGGGATTTGTACTCAGAACATGCACCTTAGTCCATAACTTTTTACAAGCAGTGTCCTTTGGTCCGCCCATATGACATAGTTCTCCTCGTGCTCCTCACCAAGGGCACAAAGGGTGGTGCAGGCAGTCATCTGTCTAGTCCCTACTCTTACCACAAACCCAGATAATCTGCAGCAGAGGGGACAGAGGGCAGGTAGTGGAATACAGATAGGGACCACACATCTTGAAGAACCACCAGTTACAGGTAAAGAAAACATTGAGGTTACTTAAATTATGGTCCCGGTGTATATTTCACATGAGGGAGATTAACTATCAGTGGTCAAAGAGGAGACGGGTGTGAGGATGCAAAAGTAATAGCTGACTGTAATACTGCTGTCTCCACAGCTGTATCTGCTATAGAAGATCAGGCCAAAGTGTAATGTCTTGTGAAGGTATGCAAAGAGTTCCAGATACATGCCTGACAGAGCTGGAGCAGAGGTTGCTTGCATTCTGGTGGTATGAGCCCTCATCCCTCCAGGGGTGGGCAACGTGAGCTAGTTGGTAAAGGATAATACAACCAGAGATCCATTTTGAAAGTTTCTGGGCAGAGATAGCAAAGAGATCAAGCTACAGAAACAAATAGTTTAGGTGTCTTTCTAATGTTTTTTGTTCTTTGTAGATAAAAGGCCAGTGACCTTCAGACATCCAGAGAATGCAGCCTCCACTCTCCATCTGAGGCATGTGGTTTAGGAAAAAAATACTGATAAGTGGATGGTTTGACTCACATGAAACTTGGAAACTATTGTGACAGACCCAGACCAGTGGGGTATAGGAGTCTGGTAGAGGGCAAATATACTGGTCACTGGATGAGTAGTTTTCTGTTCCCTGAGTGACCAGAGCAGGGGCTGCACTAGAGTAATCAGGAACCTGCTAGAACCAGTTAAGGCAGGCAGGCTAATTAGGACACCTGGAGCCAATTAAGAAGAAGCTGCTAGAATCAATTTAGGTGGGCTAATCAGGGCACCTGGGTTTTAAAAGGGAGCTCACTTCAGTTTGTGGTGTGAGTGTGAGGAGCTGGGAACAAGAGGCGCAAGGAGCTGAGAGTGAGAGGGTGTGCTGCTGGAGGACTGAGGAGCACAAGCGTTATCAGACACCAGGAGGAAGGTCCTGTGGTGAGAATAAGGAAGGTGTTTGGAGGAGGCCATGGGGAAGTAGCCCAGGGAGTTGTAGCTGTCATGCAGCTGTTACAGGAGACAACTGCAGTCCACAGGGCCCTGGGCTGGAACCCGGAATAGAGGGCGGGCCCGGGTTGGGTTCCCCCCAAATCTCCCAATTGACCTGGACTGTGGGTTCTCCCAGAGGGGAAGGTCTCTGGGCTGTTCATAGAATCATAGACTATCAGGGTTGGAAGGGACCTCAGGAGGTCATCTAGTCCAACCCCCTGCTCAAAGCAGGACCAATCCCCAGACAGATTTTTACCCCAGTTCCCTAAATGGCCCCCTTAAGGATTGAACTCACAACCCTGGGTTTAGCAGGCCAATGCTCAAGCCACTGAGCTATCCCTCCCCCACATGTTCCCCAACCCACATGGTGAATCTCTGAGGCAAGAAAATCCGCCAATAAGCGCAGGACCCACCAAGATAGAGGAGGAAGTTTGTCACACTATGTTAGGGATAAATTTTGGGTGGGGCCTGTAGATGGTGAAGGGAACAGCAGAAGATCTCTGTCCTTAGCCTGGTCTTTTGTCCTTGTCGGAAATGGTGCCAGAACTCGTAGATCTGTATCCTTCTGTGGCACTTTCTCTTGCTGAGAACATTTACTCAGGCTTAAGTCCTCAGTGCCCATGTGTGCAGGCTTTCCTGACTTTGATGGGGTTGAGGAGGAATTCTCTCACTTCAAGGCAGTCTTTGACAAAGACCACTTGTCCCTGTGCCCCTTACTTTCATGGGAAGCTCTCTCTTTAGGCTTAGAAGTCTTAACCTCTATTCTCAAGATCATGTTTGAAGGGGTGCTGCCTGCTTGATGAGGGTGATGTATGGGAGAGGTCTCTGGTCCAGATCTGACAGGGTCTCATTTCCTTCTCCATCAGGTGTTTCTTAAGCCTCAGTACCTGACCCTCAGGAGTTCTGGGGGGAGCAAGGGTCATGGTGGATTCACCATCATTGGCACTTTTTAAATCAAGATTGAATGTTTTTGACTCCAGGGGCCAGAGGAGTAGATCCCTTGAGATCCAGAGCCAACTGCTAATATTCATTTCCATCAAGAGTCCAGGGTCTCAACCGATTTTTTTCCCCTTCCCCCTGAATAAACAAACAGGTTCCACAAAATCTCTGGAATGTCAGCAGGCAAAGATCGTCTACTGCGCACTCTACAAGTAGCCAAAAAACAAGGAGATTAGAGAAGAAGATGGTGTTACTGATGGCATTTGGTGTACAATGGCTCTGTTAGAGAAAGTTGCTGCAGACACAGTAGATATTAAAGCCACAATGCAACTGTTACATTGATTAACTCCTCTCCACAAGTGCTGACAGGATGGGTGAATGAAGCAGAAGGGAGAATATCATCATTGGAAGATCAAGTAAAGGGGCTCTCTGCCCAATGCAGAGAAGACTCACAGACTTACCTTCTCTAAAAACTAAAGTGGTAGACTAAAGAAGGCACGGTCTTGCTATAATAATATGAGAATTGTTGGAGTACCCAAGGGAGCAGAGAAAGGCAACTCCCTAGAAATTTGTTCCTGGCTCCTTTCAGAAGTGCTCAGCCTGCCAGATGGTTTGAAATTTGATTTAGAGAGAGCAAATAAGTCCCTGGCTCCTAAGCCAGCCTCAGATGTCAACCCTTGTGCACTGATTGTCAAATTTCTCAAGTTTACTGTAAAATAAAAATAATGTCGTTAGCTCATGAAAAAAAGAACTATGAGGGTGAACAGAGATCAGCCCTTAGAAGAGCCAGGGAATACATCAAGCAGCAACAACTCAAATATTTTATAACGTTTGCAGCTCAATTTTACATCAAGGTTGGTGCGGAAGTGCATCTGTTCCAAAAGCCACAAGTAGCAGACTGTTTTTTAAATAGCCTACAGTGAACTGAATATCTGTTCTGTTCTATACCAAGCTTATTTCCCAGTTTTTATGTCTGCCCTAATGGCATTATGAACTTATCCCATTACTGTGACTGACTAACTTATTTGTTTAGGTTCTTTCTTCTGCCCCAAACTTATATCTTATTAACTTTTGGGACATGTATATCAATTCTCATCAAATGGCTGAATGTGAAGCACCATAGCAGGGGAATTAAGGGAACACATCCCAAATTGATCTCCTGGAGTGTACTGACTGTGGAAAGGATTTATTTTAATTGTGTACTAGCAATATTAAGTGCCTTTGCTCCTGTGCATTGGAGTTAGGTGATTACTGAAACATTTCAGAACATCTTAAATGGACAGATCAACATGAAGCATTTGTTTGTGATTATACAAGGCCTTTGTTAGCTTGCCGCTGACATACACCAAAGAAATTACTAGGGGATGGTGCAGCTCACTGTTGCTCTGTAGAAATTTGAGGGCTCCCATATCACTTTCTAAAATTGGTGCCAATAAAGAGCCTGCTGTGCTGCCACACCTTACTGCTGCAGGCCATCAAAGCTGGGCAGTTTGACATCACATGTGCTGGAAGTGTGAGAGACAGCTCTCCTCCCTGAAAGACATCACAGAAAGCTGCATAGGACTTCAGCAACCCCCATGGACCAAAGAAGCATGACATGAGCTACATGGACAGTGATTTCTACCTTCCTTACCACCTCCTACTTACTCCCTCTCACCTTGATCCTTTCCCCACCCCCATGTCCTCCTCCACCCGCATTTTCCTTGTCTCTTTCCTTGTTGCCCCATCCCTCCTCACACTGAACTCTCCCTCAACATTCCCAGCCCTACGCTCAGACCCCAGAGTACACAAACATGAAGTATGAAGTTAATATAGAAGAGTCAGTTGTTCAACTGAATTGTTTGCTGTGTTCTTCGGTGCAGTAATTTACAATTTGGGGGAGCAGTTCGATCTCTCCCTTCTTAGCTATTTGCTTATTTAATATGCTGAATGGAACCCGAATGTTTGGTTGTAAACTAAAGGGATCCTGGGAAAGTAATCCCCACAACATACGTCTTACTCAGAGACCAAGCTGTATTACCAACATTCTGGGGTTTAGTTTGGCAAACAATTACAAAGTAGGAGCTAAAATACAGGCATATCCTTGACATATCAGGTTACGAAATACAACATTTCTGGAGTGCGTGCTCCCTTTTTATCTCCTTACAATATAACTACTAATTTGAGGTATGGAAAAATAGAATGAATATTAAAATAATAAAATAATGTATTTTAGGGGAGCACCCAGACTGGATAGTGTCTTTCCTTGGCACGACCTCTGCAACTTATGATTTAGTTTTGTTTATATTGTTAAATGTTTCATACAATGGTTGCCTTTTTATTGTGGTCTACTATGCTTGGTATTAAGTTAAGATGCTATATGTATGTTTTTATGTTTTAGCTTTAACTGATCTTTTGTGCTCTTCTCTCACTCTCTCCAGAGCCCTCTCCTCTTTCCCCCCTGGAAGTCTGGTATGTGGCAAGCACCTGGCAAGATACTTATTCCACAGATTCTGAATTATCAGACATTTTGTTCATAGATTAGTAGGAAGGAATGTAATAAAGCAAAATGACACAAACAATCCATCACCTTCATTTATATGACTAAACATACAAAAATAATTTTTAACACAGCGAAATGATCCTAAATTTTATTTCCTGAAACATAAAGGGTCTCAATAATCCAATTAAAAGAAAAAAGGATACACATTATTAAAAAAAGCAAAGGCAGCTGTAGTACTTTTGCAAGATACACACTTGACTGCAGAAAAGGCTGCAAATTAGAAATTGACTGAGAAGAAAAGCAGTGTCTTGCTGCTTCTCATGCAGATCCAGAGGAGCAGCCATTCTCTTCCACAAAGCACTGGCAGTTTAGAGTCTCAAAGTCAATTTCAGACAATCAAGGTAGATTTTTAATCCTTAAAGTCTACATAAACGGACCTGAACTAATCATTACTAATATGTATGGGCTATAGTTGATGATCCTGAAACCTTTCATAGTTTTTTTTTTTAAATACACTAAATTATATGGAGAACCTCATATTTGTACTGTGATTGCTTGGGATTTTAATGAGATGCTTAATACTTTTGTAGACAAATCTCAATGTCATAAGCTAACCAAAACTAGAATGGCTCTGAAGTTGCACATTAAAGATCTGGGACTATGTGATATCTGGCAGTTTATACATCCAGTGAGTAGGGACTATTCATATTTTCTCCAGTACATGGGTCATATTCCTGTAGATATTTATTTTTGGTCTCCAGGGACTTGGTTAATTCTGTAATTGACTCTTCCACTAATAAAACTGCTGTCTCTGAGCATGCTCCTATAACTTCTCAAATAGCAGCAGACCCAGGTGAGAAATAGCCATTTAGCTGGAGATTTAACCCTTCACTTTTATTAGATCCCCATTTCAAAAATTTTATTGACAATGAAATTGGCCCTGTTCTTAGAAACAAACATACCCTAAACATCTTCTATCAGGCTATTGTGGGAGACATTCAAGGTTTATTTGAGGGGTAGAATTATGATCTGTGTGTGTGCCAAGAAGAGGGAACATGGGGGAAATGATAGCCCTTAAGAAAAAAGTAAAAGTTTGATTTGTCTTATGCCACAGCCCCATCTCCAAGTATGTTGTGATCCCTAATTAATTTTAGAGATGAACTCAACAAGATGCACTTGGCACAGACTGAGTTCTCCCTATTTTGACTCAGGCAGGACTACTAGGAATCTAGTGAAAAAGCTGGCAAATTGCTGGAACATTCGGTAAGACAAAAGACCTCTGCATGTAGAATCACGGCCATAAACATGGTAAATTATCTATGTCACTATAAAGATCTGTACAAATTGGACACAAACCCCTCAATTTTTAGATCAATTTTTCAAAAAAATATTACATCACTGCAAATTACTACAGCCCAGCATAGAAACCTTGACATGCCCCTAATGAAAGATGAGGTAATTTAAGGCATTTAGGAATATGAATGTGGCAAAAGCCCCTGAAGCCAGATGATTTTCCAGGTAAATTCTCCAGACACTTCCTTGACCTTATGCTTGACAAGATGCTTACATTGTTTAATGAGTCACTCCTAGAGGGAAACTTTCCTCTTATATTAAGGGAAGCCCTAATATCAGTTATTCCTAAACCAGGAAGAGATACCACGGTACATTCCAATTATAAGCCAATTTAATTTATTAATAGTGATGTCAAAATATTAGCAAAGTTCTGGCAATGAGGTCGGAGAAGACTTTTGGTTTTATCAGCCACCCAAACAAGTTGGGTTTGTCAGACACCATCACAATATAGATATTACAGAATTGAAATAAGACGACCCAGAATGGGATATTAGCTTTAGATGCAGAAAAGGCTTTTGATAGAGTGGGGTGGAGGTATGTATTTTATACCCTACAAAAATTTGGACTTGGACCCGTATTTAGTTCCTGCATCCATCTGTTATATTCTCATTCAACCTCTTACATCAAAACCTACAATGTGACCTCAGATACCTTCAGTCTCTTCCAGGGTACTACACAAGGATGCCCACCGTCTTCATTATCTTTTGAACAATAGCTATATGTGCACATCCAGCTATCCAAGCCATACATCTTGGTTCCATGAAGTATAAATTGATGTTACATGCAGACGATGCCCTTTTGTATATCTCCAAACCAGAACCACTATTCTAGCCTTCCTACAGCTAATTCAAAAAATTTGGTGCAATACCTGGTTACAAAATAAATTGGAAATCTCCTGGCTGTCATATAATGGGTTTTTTTCCTCAGTGGAATTTCCATAGGTTAACTAATGCAATCAAGCACCTAGGTATAAAAGTATCAAGAAACATTAATGGATTAGTGGAGATAAATTTAGATCCTGCATTTTCTCAAATAACTAGTGATACAAATAGGTGGCATCCTCTCTGGCTGAGCATGTTGGGATGGGTTCGTACAATAAAAGTGAATATTTTGCGTAAGCCTCTATATTCTAAACACCCCATCTCACTTTAGAAAATTTAACAAGATTATTAGAGTCTTTCTGAGGGACCCTGGTCAATTCCAATGACTATCACTTAAAAACTCCAACTCCCCATAGCCAAGGAGGTGGGAGAGTCGGGCTCCCAGCTTTACAACATTGCTATTTATGCTTTTATTATGTCACAGAAGTCAAATTGGTTCCAGCATGATAAACACACTTATACCCACATGGGTAGAAATTGAACAAGTATTAATGCATCCAATTGCCCCTGTGGGTCTCCTCAGTTCCTTTTTTTTTTTTTTGTCCGATGGAGAAATATAAGTTGACTACAGCAGTAGGAGTGTAAAGGGTCTGGGATATCCTAGCTAAGAGGTACCAATTTCATCCACACTGTCATGTGAAAGCACCTACCTAACTGTGATAAGCCAGACTTGCAAACTGGGGGGAAGGAAGGGAAAATCTATGAAAGGGCTAAACAGTGGTATCATGTGCCTTTCCCAACTGGTTAGGGATGAGGGCTGTGTCCCTTTTCTAACACTAAAGCAACAATATTACCTACCATCCTCAGAGGAGTGGGAGTACTTACACCTAAAACACTTGCTAACATGCCAATTTGGTCTGGATTCCCTAGGCCTTCCACAGGACGCAGAGCTACTTAGAACCTTGGAAATGTTTCATACATTCCTCAAGCCCAGGCCCACTATGTATGCTTTACTAATGAAGAGGAACTCCATTGGTCTGGAGTTCTTTGTACAAGCACTGGAGGGGAAGTTATCACAGCCCTAAAAGAATCCCACTGTCAGATCATATTACAATATGATAAAAATGCTTCTGTGGATCTCAGGCTATGCCCGATACAGCAAAAGATTCTACTCAAAATGTATTGATGTCACATAGGTTGTGAAAAATGGGGGCCTTGTCCTCTGATATTTGTTGGCTCTGCAATAAAGAGAAAACCCTGATGCATACATATACTATGGGACTGTCTGATACTCAGGCAGCTGTCAAAAGAGGTGGACACAAGAATGAAAATAGGGTTTGGCTTCAGCAACCAAATCTCAGCTGAAAATTATATCCTAGGTTATGTACCTACTACGCTGGGTTCAACTCCACCACAAAGATTTTGGTTCTTGAGGGCTGGAATGAATACCAAACAAATGATTTTACAAAAATGGAGGAGTGGGCTTATGCCTAGAATAGAGTAGTGGTGTTTAGACCTGTCTAAGTTAGCAGTGAAAGAAAGAATAGCTTATCAATGGACAGAGCAATTATATGAATTTGAAGAAATTTGGGAACACATTTCTTGATTTATTTGGATAAAGGATGCTGTGATAGCTCAAGTAATGTCAGACTTCCATTCCACCTGCCCTCTCTGCTTCTTCCTTCCTCCTTCCCACCTCCCCCAGCACCCTCCTTCTTCTCTTTTCTGTGCATTTGTGTGTAGGCACCCACTTTTAGAGGGGCCTCTAGATTTAACTGGACATGTTCTATTTGGGAAGCTCCTGAGTGCTGCAACTGAGCCTTAGAGATTACAGTTCCCATAGTGCCTTGGAGAAGAGAGAGACTTCCACTTCCAGGGGTGAAGGAAGCCTCCTTTGAGATGCACAAGCAGCATGGGGTGGGTACTATTTTTCTGGGCAGCTGAGATGCTGTAATTGATACCCTGGTCAGGAAATAGGAAATTGCTATTGTGGAGCTCTGTCCAAGCCTGGAGCTTCTGCTATGCTGCTGCTAGAAAGCTAGAAGCTGCAGCTGATAAACTGCTGGGGCTTTGACCAAGCAGGGAGCCAAAGAGGCTATCGCTAGGGCTGTGACCAGAACTGACTGAGGTTGGTCTGCAGTAAAGTCAGTGAGAGTACCCACCACCTTTTTAGTTTGGAAAAGTGCTTTCAAGGGAAGGGGGGTAGCCACATAACTTGAAGTGGTTTCCTGGAGTCTGAGAAGAGAAAAAGTGGTCTTATTGTCTAATAAACCAAGTTCCAGGGTTACTGATCTTCGGTTATAACACCTCCCTTCTTCAGAGGGCTTGTGCATCTTGTAACGATCCCAAGTTAGAATCATTCTGCCCCTTGTTGCCTTGGTTGGACTATTTTACCTACAGAGTGCTGTCCCTAGCTTCAAGATCATCAAGTATGCCCATGCAAGCGTCTAGACTTCTGAAATTAGGAGGAGTGCATGCTTAGGGATGGGGTAAAATGCTGCTAGTGTAAGCATAAGTTGGTTAAGTTTTATTTACTACTGTAAACTGCATTTAATTTATTGAAGTGCCCCCTCCTGATTTAAAGTAGTTGTGACATTTTAATCCAATCTGTTTTATCATGCTTTTCTAAATTGCTAAATAAAAGTGTGCTAAATTTAATCTAAGCATATCTTGTTTATGATTGGCACTTTTGGTACCATTGCATAGATTAGCTCAGATTTATTCCTGGAGGCTCCCAAGGCACACCAGTGAGTGTGTACAAGGCTTGACCAGGTCATGGCACCACCAAGATTAATTTCTTTGTAAGTAAAAGGACTTCAGCAGAGGGGTGCATAGAGGATTCCCACCTATCCAATAGCAGCACTGGGATAACTCCGATTTCCTTTACTGTCAACATCATCGAGTGCATAGGCACACAGGTGAGCATTGCTTGCTATTGAGTAACCCAGGAAATAACCTGGGGTTACATGTGTATGTCTTTAATGTACCTATTTTAATTGTTACCCCACCCCAACATGTTATGTCTCTGTCATATTGTTTGGTTTTGTATTGTCTGGTCTTGCAGCTTTGACAAGTTGTAAAGTTGTGTAATTGCATAATTTTATTGGATAGCCTGTGACATGTGCAGTATATACAAGCTGTAGGTCATTTATCTTATTGTATTTTTATTATTTTTTTCTTTACGAAAATTAACAAACAAAATTAATCACAAAAAGATAGGGTTTTTTTCCCTAAAAGTTATACTCCAGGAATAATTTTGGGGAAGTGTTATGGCCTGTGCTATACAGAAGGTCAGACTAGATGATCACAGTGGTCCCTTCAGGCCTTGTAATCTATTAATCATTTTGACATTCTGTTTATTAATAAACATTTAGAAAAGAAGATCTGGAATAGCCTCTTACTGGATGTTCTCACAACCCATATAAGTTGTATGCTAAGCACTGCAGGAAAATTTCAACCCCTAAAAAGACATACTGCAAGGAGGGGTGAAAATGCCTGTTCTCTTATATGAGTAAATCCTCAAACCACCGTTCTGGATCTCAAAAGAGTACAGCTTTGCTGGTCAAAGGCAGTAAATCAAAGAGGAAAGTCAAACGGCAATGATAACTTGCAGTGCATGAGTGCTGCCCAGTCACTAGACTACTAGAAATGCTGCTTCACTAAGAACTAGAAAATAAAATGAGTAAAATGAACTTAACTGCATCCCTATGTGCCACTTACAAGAGACATATTCTTCTAAATGAAGGGGCCACAAAAAACTAGCTGTTCCTGGTCAAAGTCTATGAAGCACTTTCCATTAGGCGGCTAGTAGGAAACGGTAGCAGGAATACTAGAAGAGCCTAGTAATTGCAACAGGCACTTTCAAAAGTACCCACAATTAATGAGCACAGGTGCTTTTAATGCAAACGAGTGCTGCATTTAAAATGTTCAAAGTATAACTGATCTCTTCCAGAATTCTACTAAAACCACTGAAATGTGGAAATAGGCATTGTAAATTTACAAAAATGCTCATAGTTAAAACTCAGAACCCCAACTTTGTTGTAAACAGCACCATTTTAGATGATGTTCGTCCATCATTATCGATGAAGACCTCAACAACTCATTTTTTCGATGACTGGGCTCTGTGCGTCCGAAGATGACTGATCAGTCCGATTCGGGCGTGGAACGTCCTGTCACACATTGGGCAGACATGTAATGGCACTGTCGATGATGTACGAGCAGCTCTGGACTTGCGCAGCTCACACTTTTTTTCAGCCTCAGCAATACGCCTCGCCTCAGAGGTATTACTGCCTGTGTGAATGAGGCTGTGCCATGCTGGACGGTTCAGTGCGAAGGTTTCCCATGTGGCGGTGTTGATCTCGAAGGACTTCAAAGAGGTCTTCAGCATGTCCTTGAACCGCTTCTTTTGTCCTCCATGGGAGCACTTTCCCTGAGTGAGTTCTCCGTAGAAGAGCTGTTTAGGAATGCGTTTGTCTGACATTCTCATGACATGTCCGGCCCACCTGGTCTGGACTCTCATCAGCAATGTGTGAACTGACGGCAGACTGGCTCTAGTAAGGACATCAGTATCGGGCACTTTGTCCTGCCATCTGATTTTTAGAAGCTTTCGCAGACAGGAAATGTGGAAGTGATTGAGCCTTCGTGCATGACTCCGATAGACAGTCCACGTCTCGCAGGCGTACAGCAGAGTTGGAAGCACCACTGCTCAGTAGACCTTCAGCTTCGTTGGTAGGCTGATCCCTCGACGTTCCCAAACGTTGGAGCACAATCGGCCAAATGCAGAGCTGGCTCTAGCAATTCTGCAGTTTACTTCATCATTGATTGACACTGCTCGGGAAAGGGTACTGCCCAGGTACGTGAAGTGGTCCACTGTCTGAAGTCTCTGTCCATTTACAGTGATGGACGGTTCTGAGTACGGAGAGTGGGGAGCTGGCTGGTGCATGACCTCAGTCTTCTTGATGTTAATGGTGAGACCGAAGTTGTTGCATGCAGTTGAAAACTTGTCCATACTGGCTTGCATTTCTGGCTCTGTACTAGCATTCAGAGCACAATCATCGGCAAAGAGAAAGTCTCGAAGTACAGTTTCCTTCACCTTGGTGATGCACGCAGTCGCCTCAGATTGAATAGTTTCCCATCAGTTCTATACTTCAGGCCTACTCCTTCAGTGCAGTGTTGAAAGGCATCAGTCAGAGTGGCAGAGAATATCATGCTGAACAAAGTGGGTGCTAAAACACACCCTTGCTTGACGCCGTTGGTAACTGGAAAGGCCTCAGATGTTTCACCGTCATCCAGGACACGAGCCATCATACCGTGATGAAATTGACGTACCGTTCGTATAAATCTGTCTGGACAGCCAAATTTCGACATGATCCTCCACAGGCCCTGGCGACTGATGGAGTCAAATGCTTTCATGAGGTCCACAAAAGTTGTGTAGAGTTCACGATTCTGCTCTTGACATTTCTCCTGTAGCTGACGCACAGCGAAGATCATGTCAATAGTTCCACGTCCCTTGCGGAAGCCACACTGTGATTCTGGCAGTAAGCCCTTCTCCAGGTGAGTGATCAATCGGTTCAACAGAACCCGTGCAAGAACTTTCCCCGCTGTAGAAAGCAGCGAGATTCCACCGTGATTGTTGCATACCTGGCGATTGCCCTTCCTCTTAAAGAGGTGTAAGATGGACGCGTCTCTAAATTCTTGTGGAATGGTTCCCTGCTTCCAGAAGGACTGAAACAGCTCAGTGAGTTTCCGTAGCAGCACGGGTCCACCGACTTTGTACACCTCTGCTGGTATGGCATCTGATCCTGGGGCTTTGCCACTTGACAGCTGATTGATAGCTTTCTTCACTTCGTCCTCTTCTGGTGAAGCATCCATGGAGTCATTGACTGCAACCTGGGACATCTTGTCAATGAACTCATCATTGATAACTGAGGGGCGATTGAGAATTGCTTCAAAGTGTTCAGCCCATCTCTGGAGAATCTGCGTCTTCTCTGTAAGGAGCACAGTACCATCAGAGTTCAGGAGGGGAAAGCTCCCAGAAGACTGTGGACCATAGAGTGTGTTGAGGGCTTCATAAAACTACTGTGGAAGCAAAAAAAAAACTGTCAAAAAAAAACTGCAATGCATGACAGTTTGTTAGCAAGAGTCAGGCTAACTGTAGCCCTGATAACGCGAGATTTGTAAAAGCAAGAAATGTGTAAGGCAAGTAAAAAAAACTGTGTAAAAAGTTGTTGCGACCTTGTGTAAATAATATGGAATGTAGACTAAGAGTCTACATTAGTAAGCAAAACAAAATATCAAAATAACCTATGTATAAACAAAATGCAGTTGTTGCTCATTATTGTCTGTAACAAAAGGTATAAATGCTTGCTGTAATTGTTTACTGTTGAAAAAGACCTGCTTAGCTCTCTCCCTCTGCACAATTGTGAAAGTTAATAAAGCATCTGACTTGCTGTACCCAAAGAAAAAGTGAGAACTCAGTTTTTCTCCGACAATTTGGGGGCTCGTCCGGGATGGCAACGCCCACAGAGGCACCGGCAGTTGCTACGGATCGTTCCCCTTCGAACCCCATGGCGCCACAATAAAGGTAGGAGACCTTTTAAAATCTCTATTGGGGTGTCGGAGGAGGACTGTCCGTGGGGCCGTCTGTCCCTGTTGGGCTCACGCCATCCGAACTTATTGACTGTGCAGCAAGGTCAGATGCTAAGCGGCGTAGGGGAATTGTTTGCCGCCCCCTGTATGCATATGCGAGGTGCATAGGTTTGCACCTGTGTTAAGGGGTTGTTACTGCCTCAGCAGGAGGGGTTTTTACCACCTCATAGTCCGAACAGAGGGGTTGTTTACCGCCTCAAGAGGGGTTTTTACCGCCTCGAGTAATGCATCAAGGTACTTGGAAATAGTACCTGAGGTACTTGGGAATAGTACCTGAAGTAAGGCCTTGGTGTGTGTGTGGTGTGTGTGTGTGTGTACACCAGTGTAAATTGAGTGTTACCGGAAGACGCCCAAAGTACTCTGCGAAGTCTTTTGGCTCGTAACCAGAACTACTCTAACGCAAGCCCGGTAACTAGAGGATCTTTTAGGAGATCCAACCCACGGTACGCTAACTCGGCCTGGCATCGTCCGGCGAGGAGGCTACCTGGGTCTAGAAGTGTGTGAACCCATCTTCCCTCCCCTTTTCCTCTCCGTGTGAGCCACTGACAGTCTGACCATCTCACTGGATGCAACAAAGTATGCGGCGCCGTCTCTCTGAGATTAGCCGACGCTCTTTGCTAAAGGGAGGTGTAGAAGGTCATGGTTACCCTCGTTAGTCTCTCCTGTGTAAATACCCTGTAGGGAGAGATCCTTAGTTTATGTGCCGCTAGCGCGGACAGGGCATCCTCCTCCCTGTGTGTGTAATTGAAAAATGGGTGAAGAACAGTCTAAGGATTCCCTTTCACCCCCTAAGGGTACCCCATCTTATTTCATGTACGTACATTATGGTCCTAAAACCTGCAGGTATTTAGAGAATTAAAATCATTACACGCGTAAAAATTCATCTAAACAAATTGCCCACTAAAAGGTACCTTCAATCTAAATAAGATCATACATCTCAGAGAAGCTTTTAATCACCAAAAAGCCTCTGACACACAATGGAAGCAATTTGTCTATTGAGAAAAGGAACGGGTTAATTTAAAATTCAGCTTGGTCCAGAAATAAAAAAAAAGTTAATCTGCGTTCAAGGTCAAAAATCAATGCAGACCAGGCTAAGTACAAAAAAAAACTGCTTTCGGCCCCAACTGGCTGTGAAAAAAATATAGACATAGTCAAACCAAAGGCAATACAAGTTACAGTGCTGAAATTACATTTGCAAAGCTTAACTGTCCAGTAAGATCCAACAGTCTGCCTTTGCGACCCTGGAGCCGGCGTGGTTTGGGGACGCTAAAGAAACCACAGGCAGACGGCCTGAACTAAAATCACTGAAAAGACGCCCCAAAAGACCTCAGGGTGTAAAAAAACTGCCCTCCCAAGAAAGAAAGCAAGTTGAAAATTACACAGCGCCTTCTCTCAACGTTATACACAAACGTGGCCAGTCTGAACGTACGTGTGTAAGTATAAAAGTGTACCCACTCTCAGCCGCAGTAAGTCTGAAAACCGGAGAGGGATTTAGCATTCCTCTCTCCATCCCGGTTGACCGGAAAGGGTGTCAGGTGAATCTACCCCAGTCGTAGCAGGACTGGGCAATAAAAAAGTTAAAGTAACAGAAAAAGTTGTGTACTTAATAACTAGAATTAAGCAATTAAGAGCATAAATCATGAACCAGGCAGCAACTCAAACCTATGCCCAGGGCAAGTTGCAAGCCTTAAAACAGAACTTCCAGGCAGAAAAAAAAGCACTGGCTAAGCAAGTACCGGTCCTTCAGGGACTTGTCAGAATTTAACCATTTGTGTTTGCATATGCTGTAAAAGCAGTGTGTTTGCCACAAAAAAAAATTAAAATTAAATAGTTAAACGCCAATGGGCCATGCGTTTTGCCCAAGTGGCAAGCCTCACAAGGAAGAACTCAAGTAGCCTTGTAAGTAAAAAAAAAAAGACCAGAAAGGGTGGGGGCCAGTTAAAAAGCCCACCCTCCTATCTAAATTGGTAGTAAAAAAGCCGGTGCCCATGGAAGGGACGGTTCAGCAAAAAAAGCAGAATCGGGCCCAGGCGGGCAGGCAACAGATAGAGAGATTGGAAAACAGGTTGAAAACTTTAAGGGCATAGTAAAAAAAAAAGAAGTAAGTAATTATAAGCATGGGGATTTCAAATCCCCAGGACAATAATTAAAATGGTAAAATCTAAGTTAATTAGGTGTCGTTTTAAAAAACAAGCAAGTAATTTAAAAAAAAAAAGTAAAAAGTGTACTCTGTAGTTGCTAAAGAAAATCAAGCAGTAAAACTTGGTAAAAATGTCTGTAAGTAATTCAGGCAAAAGGTTATTTAAGTAAAATTATTCGACTATAAATACGTTAGCCTAATTTGCTAAAAAACACTCCTGCTGTGTACAATCTGTGTTTTATAAGTTTAAAATGAATTGGTATTGTTTTAAAGTTGCAAAACTAAAAATACTTTTGCCAGACACAGAAAACTAGTGTTGTTTAAGGTATTTAGCATTTAATCCTTAAGGTAACTTAATGCTTTACAAGATTTAAAATGTTTTAACTAAAGACCAAAGGTTGTGGCTGCAGCAGGGTAGTCAAAGCCAGGAGAATAAAAAATTTAAATTTGTTTTTGGGTAACAAAATAGCAGATAAAAAATCTGGTAAAAAAAAAAAAAAACAGTGCCCCTGGCTCTGTGTGGTCAAGCTGTCACTTTACTAGGGGTGCATAAAGATTTTGTAAGCACAAAAAAACCAGTTACACCTTGTGTAAACATTAATGTGGCTAGTGTTGTGAAAATTAAATTGTAAATAAAATGTGCATTTTCCCCAAAACATGTGCAGTGTATATTGTAGCAAAGGTAAAAAAAATGCAGACCTACCAATATAGGTTGTGTTGTCTTGTTCAAATCATTGTGTGTTTAAAAGCAGAAGTTAAAAGTAAAAGGCAATCAAAAGTCTGGAAAAGTTAATTGTGTCCCTTTTTAAAGTAAAAATCTTTAAGCTGTAAATAGCTTTAAATCTAAAAGCAAGCCAAAAAGCATCTGTATTAATGCAATTTTCTAACTAATAAGGTAAAAGCCACTAAAACCTGGGCTGCCTATAAAACAAATACAAGAAAATATGTGGTAATTCCTCTGTTTTGCCTGAAATCAACAAAAGTATGTGTATATAAAAAAAATATATTAAGCAATAACTAACTACCCAAAAGGGGTAGACCTCTGTTCTTTTGTCTTTCAAATCATCAAAAAAAACGGATGCCAGCTAAACAGCATTCAACGTACCATGCATTTACTGGTACAATAGAAATTATTTTTGTGTTCTTTGTCCTGTCTTGTGGTGTTTGTCTTGTGGCCAAAATTGTTGGGTTTAATATTTTCATAAAACAGTCTAGCTCAAATTTAAATAAAAGGGTTAAATCAAAAAAGCAAATACTTGTTTTATTCAACTTAAAATACAAAGTGTTTAAATAAATCAAAAAAATGTAATATACTAAAGTCTAATACAGTTGCTTAAGTAAAAAAAAAAAACTTCATTGGCCAGATTTTTTTAATTAAAAAAAATTGTTGTTAAAATTTGCATACCAACAGTCTTTAAAAGCAAGGACATAAAAGGTTAACCCACTCCCCATATTGCCCATGGAATCCTTTTGGCTACCTCAGATTTCTAGCCAGAGGGCTGGAAAGAAAAAAAAGCTATTAAACACCTGAGGTTGTACCAAGTGAACTCCTCAAAAGTGGGTGTGCTTGTCCCGGTTTGTTGCTCCAAAGCTCTGTAATAAAGTTATTTTACTGAAAAAGTGTACATGGCATACATTAAATAATAAAACTAATGTAAAAAAGGTGTATAAGTAAAAAGTAAAAGTTTCCTTTGTAGGTTAAAAAAAGCCAAAAAAAAAAAAAAAAAAAAAAAAA
>NW_020664403.1:153233-156548 GCF_002925995.2 Terrapene triunguis
AAAAAAAAAAAAAAAAAAAAAAAAAAAAAAAAAAAAAAAAGCACGAAATAAGTTAACTAAAAAAAAAATACAGCTAGCAGGCTCATCCAAGGTCACAGCCAAAACTTGGCTGACCCCCCAAAAAAGGGGGGGGGGCCTAAATGTGCCCAAGCAACTGAAATCTGCAAAACACGGCCAGGCACTAATAAAATGTATTAGGTTTCTTTTTTCACAGGTAAAAAAGCGCTCCCCAAAGGCCCTAGCACCCCTGCCATTCATTAAAACAAGAAAACTGAGTCTACGTAAAGTCCATCAACAAAAAACTGCTTTGGCTCCACACTGAAAAGGCCCTTTCCAAGTCCTGTTAACCACCAACACTGCTGTAAAGTGTCAAGGACTGCCCACCTAAACCCATGCTTCTCACTGTAAAAAAAACCCTCCACCTCGGAAGGGCTCTCCGACTAATAAGCCTATTTCTCCTTCTAGCCCTGCTGTGCCGTCCAAACAGCAAAAAAAAAAAAAAAAAAAAAACAAGATAAAGTGCTAGTAACCTCTCCCTTGTCCACTGACAAACCTACTGTTGCTTTAAATTTCTCTAAAAAAAGCAAAACCATTACAGGGTAATGTGCTAGTAACCCCACCCCTGCATAATGCTAAACCACACTGTTTCAAAAAAAAAAAAAAAAAACCACTTGCTTCATTAAAATCACAAAGTCCAAAAATTCCTAACTACAAAAAACATTAAAAACTGACCCTGGTAAAAAAACAAAAAATTATACACTGGCAAAAAAAAACTTGTGAAACCCATGCTTAAAAACGTGGTATTAATTAAATTTTAAAGTTTATTCTACAGGCTGCGCCCTGTGTTTTAAATAAGTCCTTCAGCATGTATTGCCCTCCCTAATTAAATTTTAAATAATAAGTACCAAAGGCAGCTTGTTGCCATTGCCCCTGCCATCTCCCCCATTACACTATTACCCCTGTAACACATCCAAATACAAACAATGCCATAAATTTAATAAAACCAATAACTAAGGCCTTCACACTTTAGTAATTTATTTAAAAAATATATATATATATATTTTTTTTTAAGGTTCAGGATATCCCATATAAGCAAACAATTAAATAAAAAAAAATAAATCAGTAAAAATAAAAGTATATAATATCACTACCAGCAAACCCCAAGAATTAATAATTGCAATTGATGGGTTCTATAGCAAATGTTCCTAAAATTTGCACTGTGTTAAATAAAAAAGGCCCTTATTGTTATTTGGTCACCCAATTAGTAAACAATTAAACAAACACCCAGAGTTTGTTTTGCCACTAAAAATTTTACCTGCATAAAAATTATTCCAGTGACTAATAATGTAACCTGTACCTTATTGCAATTAATATCAATAACCCAAAAGTTGCTAACAAAAATGGTATTAAATATCACTAAGGCTAAAAAGGCATTGTAGTAAAATCTAGCATGTTCAAAAATTCAAAATTTCCTAAATAACTAGCTAATGGCCATTCGAAATAATCTAAAACATCAGGCTTGGCCCACTGCCCTTACAAACACATCAAAAGTACCATCTAATCTGTGGCATAAAAACATACTTGAAGACTTTCTGGGTAAAAGTGCGGACGTTCTCAATGCTCCTTCCAAGCATATGGACCGGTAAAGGGGGTGTGGGCTCCCACATACCGAATCCTGCCGGGTCCATGGAAAAAATGCATGTGAAATTGGGTAATTCACCAAAACATCTGGAAAATTAAACCTCCTGGTATGCCCAATCAATTTTTAGTCAGTGCTCCTGGAATTACACCTAACATTTAAATGGGGTTAGGTAGTCTATGAACATTTTGGCCATTAAAACCCCCACAGCTTCAGTGTATCCGTAAACTAAAGCCAGAAAAAGTTGTCACTGTTTATAACTACGTTTGCTGAAAGGGTAGGAAACAAGAAACTACCCTAATAAAACACTTACTTTTTCAAGCTAATAATAGCTGTGTGTATGTTAATAACACCACATTACAAAACATGCATTTTAATCTCATTACCACTGCAGGCAATCATATTATTTACTGGCCTGCAAATAAAGTTTTTCAAGTAGCCCTTAGGTTCCAAATACCCTTTAATTAAACTAGTTTAGTACCTAATAAATTTCAAAATTTGTTTTCACTGTTACCAAAGATTCAAAAAAAATCTCTAAAGTACAAGGGCAAATTCACATGCTTCAAAATATATATCAAGTTAAAAAGTATGCTTTCCAAACAGCTTATAAAGTATCCACTTTATGTACTAAGTATAATGTATTGTGCTTTATAACTAAAACTGTACAACAGCCCCATTATATTATTGCTATGAAAATGTTATTGCTTGTGTTGCTACTAGTTAGCTTAAAATTATGTTATTATTGTTGTAAAAAATGTAATAATAGTAATACCTTTCATGTTTATGCTAATCATGCATTGTCATTACATCCAATCAAAACCCCTAAAATTAAAGCATCTAATGTAAAATCTAAAGTCCAAAACTTAATGCAAATAAAAATTTAAAAATGTTTGTTGTACTAAAAGTACAAAAGGGAGGGGTTGTGGAAGCAAAAAAAAAACTGTCAAAAAAAAACTGCAATGCATGACAGTTTGTTAGCAAGAGTCAGGCTAACTGTAGCCCTGATAACGCGAGATTTGTAAAAGCAAGAAATGTGTAAGGCAAGTAAAAAAAAACTGTGTAAAAAGTTGTTGCGACCTTGTGTAAATAATATGGAATGTAGACTAAGAGTCTACATTAGTAAGCAAAACAAAATATCAAAATAACCTATGTATAAACAAAATGCAGTTGTTGCTCATTATTGTCTGTAACAAAAGGTATAAATGCTTGCTGTAATTGTTTACTGTTGAAAAAAAGACCTGCTTAGCTCTCTCCCTCTGCACAATTGTGAAAGTTAATAAAGCATCTGACTTGCTGTACCCAAAGAAAAAGTAAAAACTCAGTTTTTCTCCGACACTACTTATAGTCGTTCCTGTCCGCATATGCCTGTATTTCATCTGCTTTGGCGCTCTGCCACAAGTCCCGCACAAGTCCCGCATTTTGCGCAGTCGGTTCTGTACTGTTCTGCGAGCGTTGATAAAGGCAGTCTTCTTTGCCGCTGAGGATGGATCATTTTGATATACACAATGCAGACGGTGCTTCTCAGCAAGTAAGGTCTGGATTTGTGCATCATTTTCGTCAAACCAGTCTTGCCGCCTGCATGTGGAGGGCCCCAATACCTTCGGTGCAGCTGTATGGACAGTGTTGCTGAATCGCTCCCAGTCTTTCTCAGCGTCATCCTCAATATGAAGATCAGC
>NW_020664403.1:156648-156959 GCF_002925995.2 Terrapene triunguis
CACGAAGTCCTGTTACGGGTAGGAAGGCGGAAGACCGTATTGCTGATCAGAAGGTCATGTGCTGCACAAGTTTTTAGCAGTAACAGGCCATTGCTGTTACCACTTTCCCTCTCCATTTTTCCGATGACTCCTTCCCAGGCTGCGGCATCGCATCCAACTCTTGCGTTAAAATTTCCAAGCAGAATCAGCTTGTCTGTGCGGTGCACTGACGATAGCAGAGTATCTAGTTCTTCGTAGAATTTATCCTTCACATCCTCTGGGTTGGTCATTGTAGGAGCATATGCGCTGATCAAAGTAGCTTGTTTTCCTTT
>NW_020664403.1:191959-203639 GCF_002925995.2 Terrapene triunguis
GTGTATAGAAAAAAAACAAAAACCCTGTTAAAATAATGGAGAGAAATATTAGGAACCCATTTGCTCAATACAAATTTGGCACTGAGAATGGTTATTGTGCAACACATTTTGTCTATAGTTTAAAAATGAAGTTAACTGACAGCTTAGCAATATTAGTTGATCTTGTAATCTAGGAAAGTTGGGCACTAAAGATTCATGAGATTCACATCTCAAAAATGTGATGGCAGTCTATGAGCCATAAATAAATGTTATGCACTTATCAGCATCTGTGATGCTGATAGAAAAGGCTATAATGGCACACATCTACTATTCCCAACTAGGTTTCAGTATAGTGTATAGTAGGGCAGCTTTTGAGTAGGAACAGGATGAATGGAATAACAGATGTGAAGATGTACAATAAATCACAAAGTTGACTTCCTGATGAGCAAGACCAGTTGTTTAAACTCTAAGCTTCTTCTTCCTGTTGACTGTTACTACGTGACACCACAGGAGTACAGTAGAAGAAAATATTTTATTTAGGGATAACACACAACTATTATGACCCCCAAGAATTTAAGAGCTTACAGATGCTCTGAATAGTTCAACACATTGTGGTAGATTTGAGTCTCTTGGAACTCAGGCTGACTGGAAGGGAAAAAAATCTGTTTTTCATGAAAAATGTGAGGGTTTAATTTGTTTTGTTCCTCATCAGGATGAAAATGAGATCATTTGAAATTATTCATGAAAAAATGAGACACACCCATCCCAGAGTAGCCAATAGTCCAGGGGTCGGCAACCTCTGGCATGCGGCTCGCCAGGGTAAGCACCCTGGCGGGCCGGGCCAGTTTATTTATCTGCTGATGCAGCAGGTTCAGATGATCGCGGCCCCCACTGGCCGCGGTTCGCCATTCCAGGCCAATGGGGAGGCGGGAAGCCTCGGCCAGCGCATCCCTCGCCTGCGCCGCTTCCCGCCGCCCCTATTGGCCTGGGACGGCGAACCGCGGCCAGTGGGGGCTGCGATCGGCCGAACCTGCCATGTCATGGTGCACAGCATGGTATTTTCTGATTTCTGTGAGATTTCACACGTGGTAACAGGTGAAAAAGTCTGTGTATCTCTTCAAACGACACTTTCTCTGTTCACATTCCTTGTCCCCAAATACTTCTGTCTGTCTTCTCAATTCATTCCTCCTCTTGTCCCCTCTCCCCAAGTCCAGCGTGAAGAGAAGAATGTCTATGCCTTCTCAGGTTAGACTCATAGACTCATAGACTTTAAGGTCAGAAGGGACCATTATGGTCATCTAGTCTGACCTCCCGCATGATGCAGGCCACAAAAGCTGACCCACCCACTTTCCCTTAACTCAGCTGTTGAAGTCTCCAGATCATGATTTAAAGACTTCAAGTCGCAGAGAATCCTCCAGCTTGCGACCCCTGCCCTATGCTGTGGAGGAAGGCGAAAAACCTCCAGGGCCTCTGCCAATCTACCCTGGAGGAAAATTCCTTCCCGACACCAAATATGGTGATCAGTAGAACCCCGAGCATACAGGCAAGATTCTCCAGCCGGACCCTCATTTTACCAGCGATGGCACGTTATTGCCTAATTGACTAAAATCACGTTATCCCATCAAACCATTCCCTCCATAAACTTATCTAGCCTAATCTTGAAGCCAGAGAGGTCTTTCGCCCCCACCGTTTCCCTCGGAAGGCTGTTCCAAAATTTCACCCCTCTGACGGTTAGAAACCTTCGTCTAATTTCAAGCCTAAACTTCCCCACGGCCAGTTTATATCCATTCGTTCTTGTGTCCACATTAGTACTGAGCTGAAATAATTCCTCTCCCTCCCTGGTATTTATCACTTTGATATATTTAAAGAGAGCAATCATATCCCCCCTCAGCCTTCTTTGGGTTAGGCTAAACAAACCGAGCTCCTCGAGTCTCCTTTCATAGGAAAGGTTTTCCATTCCTCGGATCATCCTAGTGGCCCTTCTCTGTACCCGTTCCAGTTTGAGTTCATCCTTTTTAAACATAGGAGACAAGAACTGCACACAGTACAGTTAGAGACATCAAGGAGTATCAAGCAGTCAGTCTTAGTGGTCACATCCTCCTTATTGTCTCTTCTTCTCTCTCCCTGCTTTAGTTTACTGCATTGAAACACTTGTGCAAATCAGGCCCCATGGTCTCAAGTTGGGTACACAAAAAACAAGGAACACAAAATTAATAACCACTTTTGAAATGTTTGGTTTTAATGACTTGCTTAGTATCTCTCAGGATTTCTGTGGCAGAGGCAGGAATAGAATTCAATTCTCCAGGAAAGCATTCAACAGCTCTTAATCATGAGAACTTTCTCTTTCAGCAGTATCCTTCCTCATTAACTGTGCACCTTCTAAAGTCTACAACAAAAGAAAAGAAGCAGTAGGCCTACAAGACAACAATCTCCTTCACTACACAGCCTTGATTCATCCACAGAGCTGGTCAGTCCTGTATACTGAATGAGGCAGAGTTTCTGTGGAAAAATATTATATGGTCATGTAATTGGAGACTGTATGATAATGCAAACACACAAGGGGTGCCAATTAAATTTGCATAGACAACCTTAATTTTGACATTTCCTAACTTGTAAGTGCTTGAGTTTGCAACCTGAATAATAATTTTAACGTAGTCTGTGTGAGAGAGAAAATTTCTATGTTTAAAAATAAACTCCTGAAAAAACAATTTCCATCATGTGGCATCCTATTGACACCTACATGTATCATCAGCAGAGTACATCCATCACACAGACCTCTGCCACTTGAGCTACTAAAATAACCAATAGCAATAGTAGGTTGTCATTCCCTATGTAGAGGGGGATGAGACACACGCTTTGACAGTGAATTTCATAGATATTTGCTGATAGCAGAGGAATGGTGAGGTTCAGGAATCTTGGGTTCCATTCCAGGCTCTGGAGGTAAGTATGCTATAATGGTCACAGACTCTTCTGCCCATTTCCCCCAAGTTTTTGACCACTTCTTCCCAATGCTGCTTTCCTTCTCCCCTCATCCAGTCTCAGTGATTTCTCCCCAGCTAACTGGCTCCCAGTGCCCCCCATTTCCTTCTCTGACTCTCAGTACCAGTCTATCTCCCCAAGACTCCGTCTCCTCTCTCCAACTCTCAGTTTCTCTCCCCTCTCCAGTCCCAGTACAAGCAGTATCCTGGTTCCAATCTACTCATTTCCCTCTCCCTGATCCAGCATTTGTCCCCTCTGCATCCAAATCAGACAGCTTCCTCCTCTGTGCTACCTGGGTGCCAGCAGGGGGTCTTTGAGAACACAAGAGAGACGGACTCCCTGCCCTCAGTTATTATGCCCAGCCTGAAGCAAACATTGCTTCAGAGAATTTAAGAGAAAAGTCTGCCACTGCCTGCCAGAGTTTTTTTTTTATTATTATTTAACATGGGCAAAGCAATGTATTTTCCTCATTCTCAGAAACAGCTGAACTGTTTTGTCTGAAATTTTCCAGAACGAATCCATCTGAGTTAGATAACCAACATGAAAAATGTCAGCCCAAATTATTACAAGTTTGGCAAAGTTATAAGCAGTTGAAAACAGTGTCTTATAATGGGAATTGTCAGGCAACCTTCATAGGCAGTGTTACCAGCCTTGCATAGAAAAATTGTTTATAGTATAGGCAACTTCCACCGCAATTTCCTTGAAGCTTTAAGTTGCCATCTCTCATCTTAACATTATGAGTAGAGAGACATCCTGGAGGATTTTGGTCAACCTGTTGGTTCTCTGCTGTAATCAGGGCTCTTCCTCGTTCTAACAGAGACTGTCTGAAGGATCCAGGATTCTTTTTTCAGAATCTCATATTTGTATCCAAGATCTCTGGCTTTCTTAAGTGGGAAAAGGAAATTATGTGGTGAATCAGCAGGTCCTTTATATATATTCATATATATGTATGAAAACAAACACCTGTTATGTTCAGTGTAGTGAAGGAATGCCATTAAAAGAATCTGAAGGAGGAGAATGAGCAAAAATAAACAGGATGTTTGCCCTTATCTATCACTCTGTGCACATAATTTTACCTTCAGTCTATGTGCATGTGTCTATTTTTATGTACTCGCATGCATACAGATAAGGTATTAAACTAAAATTATGTATCTATGAAATATGTATATATTTGGGCTGTCAGTAGACAATGGAAAAACATAATGAAGTATGCCAAATTATGCTCCCATTTATTCACCTATAATGCATTTGACTCCAGTGGGGGTGTATGCATGCAACTGAGACCAGAATTTGAATCATTCCGCTGACAGAGATTCCAGTTTCATTTCCATCCATGCAAGCTCACTGGCTTCAAAAAGGTTTCAGAAGTGGAACTGAAGTCACATTTTGGCCAGTACTATTGCTATAATATTAAGGAATTCCGGTAAGAATATATTACATTGTGTCATATCAGTGACAGAAAATGGGGCATTAATTTCATAAAAATATAAATTTAGTGCAGAAGAACATAGTCTTATCTAGGCCATGGGTAAGCAGAAAAAAAATTAATTGCCTGGAAAAAGAAGGAAGGTCAAATTCAAAGCTAATAATTACAGGGACAAGACCTCTTTAAATGATAATGAGAGTAAAGATACACGTGAAATTTCATTACTAAGTGATAAATGTCTTAAGATTGATTTAGTTTTCACCATAGTTACACATTTCAAAATGTCATATTTACACTCAAATAACCTTTCCAGGGAAACAAGGATCTGTATGGATGTATAAATATTTTGCTAAATGGTCTCATGCTTCACTGACTTCTCTCCATTTGCAATTCATTATTTTGTTAATATAAATGACAAGTGATGCACTATCTTGGGAAATGTGTGTGTGGGGGGGATACTTTCTTTTAAAATATGAGGATCACTTCCTAACTGTTGAGATACAGAGCAAGATGTAATTATACCTAAATGAAACCCATAAAATCTGAACTCAAGGATGGGCTACTTCAAAGAAATTTATAACAGTTATTTAGACCTCATAACATCAGATTCTTATAAAAGCAGGTATCATGGAAGTCCAGGGAGAGAATAGGAGAAAATAAACATTCAAATGTTTAGAAGAAATGAATTGAATTAATTAAAAAAAACCTTTTGACCTCTGTGCAAATTGCCCAGCCACTCAGTGTGACATACTATGGGCAGGTCATGGAGTAATTTAGTTTTAATTTCCAAGACACTTGTTCTAAAGATTCAATGCTGATATTTTCCTGCATCAGTTTCTATCACTCTGCACTATAGGACACAGTGATTAAAAAAAAAATGAAATAGTGTACAAAAAAAAAAAACAGTGGAAAGACATATGTAGTAATTTCCTCTTCTGTTAGTATGCTCTTCAGTTGCCTATTAAACTTCAAGCCTGTCACTATATCCACTGCAGAAGATTTAAGCCAAGGGGAAAGAGTTTTCCTGTTGTCCTAATTACTCCAGCTCCTGCAAGCAGTGGTACCCATTCTAGCTCTGGGGGAAATACTCCCACAGAGTTTGAGATCTTGCGTTTTTGAATTAGTTTTTGATCCCTTATACTTGGGTATTTCATGTTGTACAAAGACAAGTAGAAATTGAAACTAGTCAGGTTATGAAATTGGGATTTTCTCCCTTGTGAGCATTGGTGCTCCATGATCCATTACGACTGGATTATTTCTCCTCTTCTTCCAAATATGGCAGCTCCTCTTTATATAAAACAAAGCTCTCTGCCTTCCTAAAGGTTTGCAGGTGTAGCAGTTTAGAGAACTGGTAGCTTCACTAACGCCCCTGTGTTTTTCCTCTGCTCAGAAAAGCAGGAGGTTCCTCTCAGGCTCGTCTCCCTGTATTTCCAGGCAGGATATTTTTTAGTGGTCTCCCCTCCCCCTTTTTCTCCTCAGTGTCGACGGTAGGGAGAGGATTTTTGAGAACAGGGGTCTGCAGGAAAACTGTGTTTTGGGAGAAAACTCAGCATGGTAACAGGCCTGGCCAAGATGAAAAGGTCTCCTTCTTACAGCGCACCTTCAATCTTGCACCACCTTTGCCACTCCACAGCAATGTGGCAGGCAATCCTTAAGCTGTTTGGAAATTCAGCAGCAGGAGCTGGGTTTCTAGAATCTCCAAGCCTGGCTACTCTGTGCTCCAGCCAAAGTGAAGCATTGAGATATTTCTCAAACTGAAACGTAATACAAATTAGGTGACGCAATCCTGATGATTAGGTGATTCTCCTAGTTCTGGAAGGGTTTAGAATACAAGGAAGACAAATAGAGAGGTTCAAGTGACAGAAAATTCTGGCGTAGGCCTGAGAATGACCTCCTGTGGGGGAAAAAATGCACAGAAGGACTCCAGATGGATGGAGGCACGCAAAGTACTGACTCTCCTGGGCAATGTAACTGCTAAAAGGAAAAGAAAATAATAGTAAGATTGGAGAAGATTCCTCTATCAATTTTAAAAATAGTAGTAATAAAAAAAAATCAGAGATTACCTGAAGGATCAAATCATTCTTCTAGTCTCCTGGTGTCATGTCTGCGAAAGCACAGCTTTAAAGAATTGGAAAATATGAGGGTGTTGCAAAACAGGGCTACAAGGGCAAGGAAAATGCTGCAAGTCTCCTAACACTAAGACCTGGAAGTTCAAGAAGCTTAGACCCAGATGCAGTTAAGAACCTATCTAGAAGGAACTCCAGTATAACTCTGTTTGCGAGACAAAATGGGATTCTTGTCCTTTCAAGAGCAGCATAAACGTGCAATTCTCAAAAAGCCCTTGAAATGCTCCAATGTGTACAGTCTGTATATTTGATCAGGAAGTCACAACTAAAAATTGCATTTATCCAAGATCTATCTGCCTTTTCATTCAATTACCTAGCTCAGAAGACTACCTGTAATAGTGCCATCTGGTGATTCCCAGTAATATCACACCTGGAAAATAGTATCTCAAGAGAAATAATAGAAGTCCTTATAGTAAGGCTATGATTTAATCATGGGTATTTTTAGTAAGTCATGGACAAGTCACAGTCAATAAACAAAAATTCACAGCCCATGACCTGTCCATGACCTTTACTATAATTATCCCTGACTAAATTTTAACTGGGAGACCCCCGGGGTGCTGCTGCTCTGGGGGACACCTGGGGCCAGCCACACTGGCCACTGTTCGGGCGGTCCCCGGAGCCAGCTGCTGGGGGTTGCCGAGCAGCGGCTGGTGCAGCTGTCCCTGGGGCTGCTGCTCTGGCCTCCTCTTGGGGCCACCCTCCTGCCACTGTTCTGTCCGACCCCGGGACCACTGCTCAGGCAGTCCCTGGGGCCAGTCGCAATGGCTGCTGCTCAGGCGGTCCTTGGGGCCAGCTGCTTGGGCGGCCCTGGGGTCAGCCACACCAGCTGCTGTAGAAGTCTGAGGTCATGGAAAGTCACGGAATCCGTGACTTCTGTGACAGACACGCAGCCTTACTTATAGTACATTTGCAAGGAAATGGACTGGATTATCTATATAGTTATTTTCAAATTCTAACTTTGTGATTGATGTGTATATGCAGATAGGCACTGATTTAAATATTGACTGGATTTAATATTTTCATAATATGAAAAACCCAGCCATAATGAGAAACACATTTAGTGCAATCTTCAGTTTAAATAATTTAATTTTCTGAATAAGATTTTCAAAACTGCATGTGTTTATTTGCATCCCTTATTTTTTGTATAGTTACCACAACTGTGCATATAATCTTGAGTTGCATGCACAAGTTATCAGTTAGACACAAATCTGGACATTTCTGTGTACAATTACAGTGACTTAAGTGCAATTGTGGCCATTGTTGATGCATATATTTGTGCCCCTAATTTGTATCTCTGCACTTGAGCAACTCTGAAAAAGTTTGAATGCATGTTCAAGAAACAGAACAAATAGGCTATTGCTGTGCTGAGACCACTCTGGAATCATACAGAACAATATTGTCTCATTGTTGCCTTGTATTTGTCTGTCTGTAGTCTCTTGTTTTATACTTAAATGTAAGCTCTTTGGGGCGGGGACTGTCTTTTTGTTTTGTGTTTGTGTAGCCTCTAACACAATGAGGCCTGGTCCATGATTGAGACCCTTAGGCACTACTGTAATGTAAATAAATAAACAAGCTCACTTTTTTTTAAAACATCTGTATTTATTCAGATGTCCTTGTTCTCTCCAATACTTAATTAAATAAATGAGATTCATGGACATTAGAGACATAAGGTGGGTAAGGTAATATCGTTTATTGGACCATCTTCGAGCCACACAGAGCTCTTCTTCCGGTCTGGGAAAGGTACTCCAAGCATCGCAGCTAACTGCAAGGTGGAACAGACTGTTTAGCATAAGTAGTTAATACATATTCTAAGGGATCTTTCAAGGTAGAGTCGCCTATTATTACTTCTGAAGTCATAGAACAAAAAGAGGGAGTTAGTGTGTTACAGATTATTGTAATAAGTCGTAAATCGGGTGTCTCTGTTCAGTCCATTATTTTTAGTGTCTAGCAGTTATGAAGTTAAGATCCCAGTCTCATCTTTTGAAAATGTTTTGCAGGATTCCTTTGGGGATTAGGACTGATAGGCCAGATATAGAGTGATCACTTTGTGAAAAGTGTTCACCCACAGATGATAGGGTGTTTTTGTCATTTGTCATTTTCCTATGTGAGCTCATCTGAGAGCGTAGTGATTGTCTGGTTTCACCCACATAGCTATTGGGACATTTAGTGCACTGGATGAGGTATACCACATGGATAGATATATAGATATAGATATTTTCATGGACATATCCTATATATGGCTTCTCATAAATGTTTCTCTGTGTATTCAGATCTAGAAGATTTACCAAGAAACTATTGATTCAGACCCTACAGTAAAAAATCATGTTTTATTTTTTCAATTTAAAAATATAAATTGATGAGTTGGATTTATTGGAAAACCAGCTTTATCCGTGAAATCCCAGTTTGAAGTTAGTCTCAATGTATTCTCCCTTTTTGCAGGCAAAAATTATAGCACATATACATTTCTTACTGCCTAGTTTGTGCCCATAAAAATGGCAATTTAAAAAAATCAGGCCCATAGAATTTTCTCCAAGCTTACCGAGTTCACTCGGGTAACAAGAAATTGCTGGTGCCAAGATGGAAAATGAGTGTATACAAAGATGTTTTTTTGTAAAGTTTTATATAAGTGTCTTGGGAAAAAAAACCTCATGAGCCAAAATGTTTAGGTTTTGTAGCTGGTTTGCATAAAACAAAGTGCAAAAGGATCAATATTTCTAAATCATTGTTTAGCAAAATTCAAAAGCTATTATACTGCAAATGCCTCATTTTATATGTTGATCTAAATTGTTTTTGCTAATCAAATTGCTGTACGTGTAGGTCATGGCTTTACTAATCAGACTCATTACATTCTGTAAAAAGAAATCCATCATCTTCACTTTGCAAACAACACAGTCAAAGGTCAATTTTGGAACATAATTTAATCAAGATATGTCTTTAAAAAATGCTGCATGTTCTTTGGGTGTAAGTTTATCCAAATTATAGAAGTTTATCTAGGTGACAAAGATTTATTATTATTATTATTATTGTATTTATTTATATTTGATAAAGGGCAAATATATTACTCTTTTATTCTTTAAAAAAAATGATTTACTCAAATTTCCAGTCTAGTGTATGGACTGGATACAGATCCTCTTATATAATACTTGAACAAGTATGTAGATACATAGACATATATGAATTTCCAATATTAGTGTGTGTACAATACATAAAAATGCTTTAGGGGAATACTAAAGTTGCAAAGTCAAGCATATAAAAGTCAGGAAATTCTGATATTAAAGTTTAACACACAGGATTTATTTTGCCCCTACTGTGATTATGCCCTGTGATATACTATATGCTTTAAATCACAGGCTTGGATTAAGAGTGGTCCAGAGCCACATTTCTCTAACCAGAGGTCTGAATACTATTACATTCAGTACTTACATATTGCCTTTTTATCTATGGATTTCAAAGTGCATGATACAAATGGCACAAATTAGTAATCCCATTTTATTGAGAGCTGTCATAACTATAAAGGGAAGGGTAACAGCCCTCCTGTGTACAGTACTGTAAAATCCCGCCTGGCCAAAGACTCCAAAATCCTTTTACCTGTAAAGGGTTAAGAAACTCAGGTAACCTGGCTGACACCTGACCCAAAGGACCAATAAGGGGACAAGATACTTTCAAATCTTGGGGGGGGGGGAGGCTTTTGTTTGTGCTCTTTGTTTTGGGGGATGTTCGCTCTTGGGACTGAGAGGGACCAGACATCAATCCAGGTTCTCCACATCTTTCTAAACAAGTCTCTCATATTTTAAACTTGTAAGTAAACAGCCAGGCAAGGCGTGTTAGTTTTACTTTGTTTTCTCAACTTGTAAATGTACCTTTTACTAGAGTGTTTATCTCTGTTTGCTGTACTTTGAACCTGAGGCTAGAGGGGGGTCCTCTGAGCTCTTTAAGTTTGATTACCCTGTAAAGTTATTTTCCATCCTGATTTTACAGAGATGATTTTTACTTTTTTCTTTAATTAAAAACCTTCTTTTTAAGAACCTGATTGATTTTTCCTTGTTTTTAGATCCAAGGGGGTTGGATCTGTATTCACCAGGGAATTGGTGAAGGTCTCTCAAGGCTACCCAGGGAAGGGAATTAGCTTTGGGATGGTGGCAGCGGACCAGATCTAAGTTGGTAGTTAAGCTTAGAAGTTTTCATGCAGGCCCCCACATTTGTACCCTGAAGTTCAAAGTGGGGAAGCAGCCTTGACAAGAGCATATCTATAGAATAAGAACATAGGTTCAAACATTTTTTCTAACAAATATTGTGGCATATTCCTAGCTTTGTGAGTCTATTTCTCCATCTGTAAGACTATGATAATATTTATCCACGCTGGTGTGGTGATGTGCAGTCTTACTAAATAAAAGTTGTGAAGTACAAAGAAGTATCAAGGTTAGCAATAAGATTAGAATTTAAAATATCCTGACTCCCAACACTGAACATGTTCCCTTTAATCATGGAAGCAATTTGATGAGTAATAGAGGAGGAAATCAGATCCTGGGGCTCACACAATGTTTAAGACAGGGGTCGGCAACCTCCGGCACACGGCTCACCAGGGTAAGCACCCTGGCGGGCCGGGCCAGTTTATTTACCTACTGACGTGGCAGGTTCGGCCGATCACAGCCCCCACTGGCCGCGGTTTGCCGTCCCAGGCCACCAGGGGCAGCAGGAAGCCGCGGCCAGCACATTCCTCGCCCGTGCCACTTCCTGCCACCCCTATTGGCCTGGGATGGTGAAACACAGCCGGTGGGGGCCGCGATCGGCCGAACCTGCAGCGTCAGCAGGTAAATAAACTGGCCCGGCCCGCCAGGGTGCTTACCCTGGCGAGCCGCATGCCGGAGGTTGCCGACCCCTGGATTAAGACTTGTGTCCAGCAGAGTTTGGAGCCATTTCTCCTACAGTCACAGACAGTTCCTCATGCTTATTCTTTCTGTCCCATAGAGGCTGGTGAGGGGAGTTGAAAGGTCTTTCCTCCACAAGAGGCATAAGAAAAAAATAATTGATACATGGTTTGTCACAAATGAGTGTAGATAAATTATTCATATCACACTGTCATGTATTCTGCATATTCCACACGTTACAAAAAAACTATTTTAGAAAACACTGCTCTACAGCCAAAATGCTTCTGAAATAAATGTAGTCA
>NW_020664403.1:204039-419425 GCF_002925995.2 Terrapene triunguis
CTACAGGTAGTAGTAGATATTAGGTATTCTGCTGTCTCAGATCTTTATGATCAATTGAATTTTAGTTATATGCCAACATTCCTAGCCATTTACTTTACAGGCAATATCTGGTGTGCAGGAAAAAAAATGCAATTTAGGATAGGATCCAGCAGCCAGAATTCACTTTGAAGTCAGGAAGTTTTGCTTGAGTGAGGACTAGTACATAGGATCTGTCTGATAGCAGTTGGCATCTGATTTACTGTATGTCTGTAAAGGGGAGAGGGTAAGTATGAAGGTCTGAAAAGGTGTCTGAATTAGAAACACGTTTTCAAAATATAGGGCCTAATCAAGCAGTATTAATTCAAAGAAAACTTCACGTCCATGTAAGCTTTACTTTCGTAACAACTACAGAATTAAATCCACAATGAGGTGCATTTTATGGATCTACCCGTGATATTTTTTTTTTTTTTTAATTCTATGGCTGGAATCATTCTGTATTACATTTAACCATAATATTGGGACCAGAAATGTTTTTCATGTATTTCCACAACACTAGCTTTTTTTTATCCATTTAATGACCCCGTGTATTCTTGAACCTCAGTCCAAAATTGTTCATTTCCTAAGGGTTTGTCTTACCCTGTTTCATCTGAAACCTTTAATATTTGCATTTCATTACAATAGCAGTACCCTTAACTTGTCATTTCATCAACAATGCCTGTGTTTTGTGGCACTGGACTGTTTATGTTATCCGTGATGGAAATTCTCTGAATCTGCACAATGCCACTGTAAATGTAACCTATGCTGGGATGGGACGGAATACATTTTCCAACCTGTGGATCAGCCACTCCACAGCCACTAACTACTATGGCCCCAAGATGTTAATAGTTGCAGCCTACTAAATTAAGTTACTCTTTGAGTGATGGTCCCTCTCTGTATCCTATTACGTCTGACAGGGGGGTTGTGGAATTTCAGTCTTTGGTGGCTGATCCACCTCAAAAGGCTTATAAGGATAAAGTTAGTGTCCGAATTCAAAATTTCTCACTAAGATGGTGTTGGATTTTCATATAAATCAGCCTATATACTTATCAAACTTTTTTCAAAACCTCATTCTCACAAAGATGAGAAAAAACTCCATATTTTGGACATTCATAGGGTGTTAGCTTTAAACAGTTTAGAATATTTCTGCAATTATTCATCATCTTTTCTGACAGGATGAACGGGCAACCTGTCACTTCACAGGAGACTTCTTCCTGGATCTCTTCTTATAGTCATCTGTGCTGTGATATTCCCAAGGTTCCACTACCTCAACGAGATTTAGCACATTCTATGAGAGCACAAGCATCACCAGCTGCTTTCTTGGGTCATTTTCCCATCAGTGGTACTTGCAGAGCTGTTAGTTGGTCATCTGTTCATACATTCACAACTCATTATGCTCTCTCCCAGGCCTCAAGAGACCATGCTGGAATCGGAAGAGTGGTGTTGCAGTTCTTGTTGAATAGATACTGATACCTACCTCCATCTGGAGCTGCTTGTGGTGTGTCAGCTGAAATGGAACGGGCATGTGCAAGCATTTGAAGAATAAAAAATGGTTTCATACCTGTTGTTCTTCAAGATGTATTGCCCATGTTCATTCCATGGCCCACCCTCCTTTCCCTGTACGCTGGACTGGCAACATATACTGGCTTCCGGTGTGAAGAAATTGAGTGGGGTCAAGATGGCTTCACACCTTTATGCTCTTGGCTAACAGCATGAGCAAATGGAGGGGGCATGCACCATCCTGATGAGTACCAGTATGGGGAAAAGTTCTCTGGATTTGGTGCACATACACCTGAAGTGTAGTGGATATGAGCAAAGAACAACAGTTACCAAACAGCTATGTAACTGGTTTTATTTCTTGTTGCTGCTGTTAAAGTCCAATCCCTTTTTGAAGAAGACAAAACAAGATAAATGGATACAAGAGGGGAGAGTAAAGAACAGCAAAGACAAAAAATACAGCTTCTGTTTCTGGTGTTGACTTCACTTAAAATCTCGTTGCTGCAAAACACAGGTACAGTACATGCCTTTATCAGACACTTCGAGACCTGGCAAACTTGTACTAGGGTTGAGCTTGTGACGGGTTCCCCCAGGGGTGCCACCTGGAACTGGGGTACCACTGAGCCCTCCGACCCAGCAGCCTGGACTTCCTCTCACACTGGGCTGCTGTGACAAGCTGCAAAGCCCTCCACCTCCACTAGCATTTAAATAGGTAGGGACACACCCAGCTGCAGTTACATGCAGACTCTCTAACCACCAGCTTCCCGGCCTAAGACCCCAGAGGAGTACCGTCCTGCCCTAGTCAAATCTGGCCAGTATATGGGTTTAATACCTCGTCCACCTCTCCCTCAATGTGAAGAGAAAAATGCACACTTGTGGTAACCAAGCAGAAATTTCCCCCAAGAAGTCCAGTCGATTCTAACTATTTTGGATTAAAACATAAAATAAGTTTATTAAGTACAAAAGATAGATTTTAAGTGATTATAAGTGATAGATTACTTAGTAAATAAACAAAACACAAACTAAGTCTAAGATACTAGAAAGATAGGTTATGAACTAGAAAATTCTCACCCTGGCTGATGAGACAGGTGGGCTTCAGATTCTTATGAGACAAGCTGCACTTGCTTTACAGCTTGGAATTCCCACGTCTTTCATACAAAACCTAGAAATCCCTTTAGCCTGGGTCCAGCATTTCCCCCAGTTCAGTCTTTTTTCCTCAGGTGTTTTCAGGTGTCATCTTGTGTGGGGAGTGAAGACCCACAGATGATGTCACTTCCTGCCTTATATAGCTTTTTGCATATGGTGCGAACCCTTTGTTTCAAAACTTGGTTCCCAAACCGGTTTGTGGAAAAATACTGACATCCCAAGATGGAATCCAGAGACGTGGTCTGGTCACGTGTCCTTGCTTGGTCATAGCAGCCATTACCTTCAGACTGACTTGAGCGGCTTGAGCGTTTACAGGAAGACTAAGCTCTTTCACAGTCCATTGTCTTTGCGGATGGGCTGTGTGTATTTTCCAGAGTAAGCCCATTTGATATACAGACCCCTAATCAATATTCATAACTTCAGATACAAAAATGAAACAAGCATACAAATAAGATAATCATGTTCAGCAATTCATAATTTTTCCAAAGCCACCTCACATGACCCATCTTGTGCAAAATGCATCATAATTAGGCCATACTCATATCATCATATCCCAGTGAAGAATATGGGGTGCAGTATCACAAGGCTGTTTTGGGCATTGTTTTTAGCTGATTTGTGGGTCACCGGATCACAACAGTGTTGCAAAATATACAGTCTTGGCCAGCTAAGCCAGATTTTAATACACAGAAGAAAAAAGGAGAAATGGGAAAGAAAAGCAGGAAGGTGGAGAATAAAAAGGACATATGAGTGGGTAAGAGAATGACAAAGTCTCATAATTCAGATGGTGTTCGGAATTTACCCAGAGCCAGAGGTGGCAATGTCATCTAGATCCCTCTCTCTCTGGCCTGGTCAGGACATCTCTCAGGATTTGGGTGACGAAGACCCATTGGTGTCACAGTGGATCCAAAGAGACTGTGGCATGACAGTTGTGATGGTGACACTTGCTCCTTCTTTTTTAGTAAACAATTGTTGTATTTTCTTCCCATCCCCACCCCAGTTTACTTTTACGGATCACAAAAAGCAGGTGCTTGGCATCCTCTCATTATTTTGTTCAGCAATTAGGCCTAATTTCTGAGAGACCAATTTTAGTTCCTTGATTTCTGGTCCCATACTTGTCTTGCTAACCAGACATCTTTCTTGTAGCACTCCTTGAATTATATCAGTAGGCCTTTTTGTTTTCATTTACGCTCGTGTAGCTGCTCTTTGCTGACGAGAGAGAGCTCCCCTGTCAACATCATAAAACCCTCTCCATGAGCAGCAATAGCTATGTCAGTGGGAGAATTCTAGGACTTCATTAGGAGAATTGCAGACACATTTTAGGTCTTCCTGGAGGAAATACAGGACACCTTTCATAAGCTATTGGATATCCTTCAGGGTGCTGGTTCCAGTAAGGTGGCATCACCAATTAAGAAGGCCATCTTAGAACCAGCCAAAGCAGTGTGGCATGCTCCATCCACTTTTGCTCCCACCCATAAAAAAATAGAAAATAAATACTTCTTATCATCTAAGGGGGAAGAATTTTTATTTTCCCTCCCTGTTCCACACTTTATTGGTGGAGGCTGTCACCGAAAGGAACATATAACCACCCTGGATCCACACCCACAGAGGAGGAGAGACCAAATGCATTAGTCTTCTTTGGGAGAAAACTTCACTTTGGCAAGCTTTTAGTTCTGCATAGCAAACTACCAAGCTTTAGTGTCGAAATATAATTTTATTAATTATAATAAGTTCTCTGAATTCGCTAACAGATTCTCTCAAGTGGATAGACTTCAGTTCCAAGCAATTATCAATGAAGGATAATTGCTAACTACGTTGGCCCTCCAGACTTCAGATACAGCCTCCTTCTTGATGGCAACATCCATAGTCATGAGAAGTGGGGCTAATGGCTCCAATCCTCTGGATTTGCCAAAGAAGTCCAACCCACTGAGGAGGATCTGCCTATTCAGTTAGAAGACAGATGAATCATTAGATTTCATGCGAAACTCAAAAGCAACCCTTCACTCGCTAGGTACCTATACCCCAGCACCACAGAGGAAATACACCAAGACTCAGTCCCACAGACAACAACCAGGCCCTCAACTATTCTACCACAAAAGGCCTTGTGAGCCACTTACAAAATTCCAGAGAATGCAACGTAGTAAATGCTATGTCCCCCCTTCATTCACTTCATCCCACTAAGAAATCCTTTTGACAGAACTTTTGAGAGATGAAAATCAGTCTCAGTGCCACAGTAACCAACTCAGGTCTTTTACACCCCATTCAGTGTCCACCTAACTCATTTTTCCCAGGCATGGCACCATATAATGTCAGACAAATGGGTTCCAGAGATAATCACCACTGGTTAAACATTTAGAGTTCCTCTTTCTTTCCAGTCCCCCCAGAAGAAAACCTTTCTCCATCCCTTTTCAGGGACCCCTCTCATGAGAGGATGCTAAATTCCTTGCCATAAAAGCAGTACCTCTTCAGCTCCGGGGAAAAAGTTTTTACTCAAGATATTTCCTGATCCCCAAGAAGAAACAAGGCCAGAGGCCCATACTAGGTCTTAGATAGCTGAACATCTTCATCCACTGCTTGAGGTTCAGAATGTTCCATGTGGCCTCTATAATTCCCTCCTGAAACAAAGGCAACTGGTTCACAGCTCTCAATTTAAAGGATGCTTATTCCCACATAGCTGTTCGCCCTGCAAGAGGAAATTCTTATAATTTATCGTAGGCCTAGACTGTTACCTGTACAAAGTGCTCCCCTTTGACTTCTCAATGTTACTAGGGGTATTCACAAAGGTATTAACAGTAGTGGCTGCTCACCTGCATCATCAAGGTTCATCAGTGTTTCCCTTTCTGAATGACTGGCTGTTCACAGGGAAGTCATATCAAGAAGTATGGACGACAATCCTGTCCCTGCTCAGACTCCTACATTCATTAGCAATATCCATTTTAGCTCCAACACAGATCATAGACTTTATTGGAACAACCCTAGTTTCAGTCTGGCTCAAAGCTTACTTAGCTCAGGATTCCAGGCAATGAAGGACCTTTATTACTTGGGTTTGGCTGAACCCTCAGATGATAGAACCTGTGTCATCCTTCTAAGTTACATGGCCTTATGTACTTGTTTGACACCTTTCATGAGGCTTCACCTTCACCTTTGAGGTCAGGCTTGGTCACAGACAATCTACGTGTCAAGGAAGCACAGTCTGCACATATTGATCTTGCCCCTCCACATAATTCTGACTTCACTCCCCTGGTAGGATAATAGGAAGACTCTGTGGGGGGGGGGGGGGGGGGAGGGAGCTTCCATCCCTCTCCTACGCACAAAAAAAGATTGATTACAGATGTCTGCCTGCTAGAGTAGGAAGGCCACCTGACCAAACATGCAACTGGACCTACCAAGAATCCCAGCTGCACATAAACCTTCTGGACTACATACAGGATATGAAGTCTACAAATATCTCCTACCATTTATTAGGAACTTGCACATTAGAGTCACATCGGACAACATGACAACAGTTTTTAATCAATAAACAAGGGAGAGTATGTTCCACCCTTCTTAGCTTAGAAGCTGTCAATTTCTGGAACTGGTGCGTTCGCCATCAGATCACCATCTTGGCAGTACACAATCCAGGTATATACAACACCTTAGCAGGCAGCCTCAGCATTTGTTTCTCCAGAGATCACGAGTGGGAACTACATGGCTCAGTGGTATGGACCATCTTTCAGCAGTGGGGATTCCCATCTTGGGATCTCTTTGCATCTCAAGAGAACAAGAAATCCCCAACCCACTGCTCCAGAGCAGGCCAAGGCCATGATTCCAGAGGGGAACACATTTTTAATTCAGTGGTCGGGACAGCTGAGGTGTACATTTCTGCCCATTCCTCTCCTGCCTCACATTCTGAAGAAGATCAAACAAGATGGAGTGTAAGTGATCATGATTGCTCCCCAATGGCCCTGGCAGTGCGGGTTCACCTGCATTCTACAGACGTCCTTGCATCCATATTCAGCTCTTCCCAGACCTACTGATGCAGGACAAAGAAAACCTCAAACATCCTAACCCAACATCCCTTCATCTAAAAGCATGGTATTTGGATGCACCACAGACCTAGAAAAGTCATGCTTAGAGGTAATACTATCCATCCTTAGCAATAGTAGGGGAGATTCCATGAGAAAATGCTTCACAGCAAAATGGAAAAAGATGTTCATCCTGGTATCAGCATTGTCAGATACCTCTGGAAGCTTCCAAGATCACTACTATTCTGGACTACCTCCTCCCTCCAGAAACATCAGCGATATCCATAAGCTCCTTGCAAGTGCTATTGGTGGCTACTAGTGCTTTTCACCGTCTGTAGACAGCCATTCAGTCTTAGCTTATCCTGTAACAGTAAGGTTTCTGAAGGGACTTATCCAAACCTTCAATCTGGTGCTGAAACCTACCCCAACATGGGTCCTCAGTCTTGTCCTATCAGCACTGATGAATGTTCCATTTGAACCCTTAGCCTCATGTTAATTCATTCATCTCTCTGTGAAGGTTGCATTCTGGGTTGGAGTCACCTTAGCCAGAAAAGTAGGTGAGCTGGGAGCCTGTATGGCGTGTCCCCGCCCTCCCCCCACCCATATAGTCTTCCATAAGGATAAAGCTTCCTTAAAGTAATTTCAGAATTCCATCTGACCCAGATCATCTGTCTTCTGTCCAAAGTTTCATGCTACCAAAGAGGACAGCAAGTTCCATTTTGCATGTCCGTTGGGATTTAGCCATCTAAATACAGAGGATGAAATCCTTCAGCAAATCACCCAAACTGTGTTCTTTGTCAAACGTATGAGAGGAGAAGCTATCTCCTAACAGTGACTGTCCAAATGGATTTCAGGCTACATCCGGCTGTGTTATGAGATGACAGCCTGGGCTCCAATCAAGTCACCTTAAGGGGGAGGGGTTGCCATCTTTGCTCTGGGATGTCTCTCTCCTAGAGATTTACAGAATGGTAACATGGGGCTCCATCCATGCCTTTGTGAGACATTATGCCCTGTTTCAGAACTCAGTGGGTGCATCTTTTGGCAGAGCAGTCCTCCAATCAGTGGTACAAGAAAGTTTCTCGCATTCTCCTTCTCAATGAATACTTCTCATTAGTCACCTCAGGTAGAATACACATAGGGACTACCTCTTGAAGAATAAAGTAAGTTTACTTTCCTTATACAGTAACTGGAGTTCTTTGAGAGATGTGGTTGTTCTCTATATTACACTACCTGCCCTCCTTCTTCTCTACTGCAGAGCCTTCCTAAGAACATACTGGGTCAGACCAAAGGTCCATCGAGCCCAGTATCTTGTCTACCGACAGTGGCCAATGCCAGGTGCCCCAGAGGGAGTGAACCTAACAGGTAATGATCAAGTGATCTCTCTCCTGCCATCCATCTCCACCCTCTGACAAACAGAGGCTAGGGACACCATTCCTTACCCATCCTGGCTAATAGCCATTCATGGACTTAACCTCCATGAATTAAACTAGTTCTCTTTTAAACCCTGTTATAGTCCTAGCCCTCACACCCTCCTCAGGCAAGGAGTTCTACAGGTTGACTGTTCACTGTGTGAAGAAGAAATTCTTTTTATTTGCTTTAAACCTGCTGCCCATTAATTTCATTTGGTGGCCCCCAGTTCTTATATTATGGGAACAAGTAAATAACTTTTCCTTATTCACTTTCTCCACACCACTCATGATTTTATATACCTCTACCATATCCCCCCTTAGTCTCCTCTTTTACAAGATGAAAAGTCCTAGCCTCTTTAATCTCTCCTCATATGGGACCCGTTCCAAAGCCCTAATAATTTTAGTTGCCCTTTTCTGAACTTTTTCTAATGCCAGTATATCTTTTTTGAGATGAGACCACATGTGTATGCAGTATTCAAGATGTGGGCATACCATGTATTTATATAAGAGCAATAAAATATTCTCCATCTTATTCTCTAACCCTTTTTTAATGATTCCTGACATCCTGTTTGCTTTTTTGACTGCCACTGCACACTGCGTGGATGTATTCAGAGAACTATCCATGATGACTCCAAGATCTCTTTCCTGATTAGTTGTAGCTATATTAGCCCCCATCATATTGTATGTATAGTTTGGGGTTATTTTTTCCAATGTGCATTGCTTTATATTTATCCACATTAAATTTCATTTGCCATTTTGTTGCCCAATCACTTAGTTTTGTGAGATCTTTTTGAAGTTCTTCACAGTCTGCTTTGGTCTTAACTATCTTGAGCAGTTTAGTATCATCTGCGAACTTTGCCACCTCATTTTTTACCCCTTTCTCCAGATCATTTACGAATAAGTTGAATAGGATTGGTCCTAGGATTGACCCTTGGGGAACACCACTGGTTACCCTTCTCCATTCTGAAAATTTACCATTTATTCCTACACTTTGTTCCCTGTGTTTTAACCGGTTCTCAATCCATGAAAGGATCTTCCCTCTTATCCCATGACAACTTAATGTATGTAAGAGCCTTTGGTGAGGGACCTTGTCAAAGGCTTTCTGGAAATCTAAGTACACTATGTTCACTGGATCCCCCTTGTCCACATGTTTGTTGACCCCTTCAAAGAACTCTAATAGATTAGTAAGGCATGATTTCTCTTTACAGAAACCATGTTCACTTTTGCCCAACAATTTATGTTCTTCTATGTGTCTGACAATTTTATTCTTTACAATTGTTTCAACTAATTTGCCCGGTACTGACATTAGACTTACCGGTCTATAATTGCTGGGATCACCTCTAGAGCCCTTTTTAAATATTGGTGTTACATTAGCTATCTTCCAGTTATTGGGTACAGAAGCTGATTTAAAGGACAGGTTACAAACCATAGTTAATAGTTCTGCAATTTCACATTTGGGTTCTTTCAGAACTCTTGGGTGAATGCCATCTGGTCCCGGTGACTTATTACTGTTAAGTTTATCAATTAATTCCAAAACCACCTCTAGTGACTCATCAATCCTTGACAATTCCTCAGATTTGTCACCTACAAAGGACGGCTCAGGTTTGGGAATCTCCCTAACATCCTCAGCCATGAAGACTGAAGCAAAGAATTCATTTAGCTTCTCCACAATGACTTTATCGTCTTTAAGTGCTCCTTTTGTATCTCAATCGTCCAGGGGCCCCACTGGTTGTTTAACAGGCTTCCTGCTTCTGATGTACTTAAAAAAACATTTTGTTATTACCTTTTGAGTTTTTGGCTAGCTCTTCTTCAAACTCCTTTTTGGGATTTCTTATTACATTTTTACACTTAATTTGGCAATGTTTATTCTCCTTTCTATTTACCTCACTAGGATTTGACTTCCACTTTTTAAAAGATGCCTTTTTATCTCTCACTGCGTCTTTTACATGGTTGCTAATCCACGGTGACTCTTTTTTAGTTATTTTACTGTGTTTTCTTTAATTTGGGGTATACATCTATTATGTTGTCTTTGAAAAGTCTTTGAAAAGTGTCCATGCAGCTGGCAGGGGTTTCACTCTAGTCACTGTGCCTTTTAATTTCTGTTTAACTAACCTCCTCATTTTTGCATAGTTCCCCTTTTTGAAATTAAATGCCACAGTGTTGGGCTGTTGAGGTGTTCTTCCCACCACAGGAATGTTAAATGTTGTTATATTATGGTCACTATTTCCAAGCAGTCCTGTTATAGTTACCTCTTGGACCAGATCCTGTGCTCCACTCAGGACTAAATTGAGAATTGCCTCTCCCCTTGTGGGTTCCTGTACCAGCTGCTCCAAGAAGCAGTCATTTAAAGTATCAAGAAATTTTGTCTCTGCATTTCGTTCTGAGGTGACATGTACCCAGTCAATATGGAGATAATTGAAATCCTCCACTATTATTGAGTTCTTTATTTTGATAGCCTCTCTAATCTCCCTTAGCATTTCATTGTCACTATCACTGTTCTGGTCAGGTGGTCGATAATAGATCCTAAGGTTATTTATGGTAGAAAGGGACCTGGAGAGATGTTCCATCCTCCCCCACTTGGTTTCAGAGCATGAGGCAGAGAACGGCATAGTCCAAGACCAACAGACATAGCTAGCAAAACATCTTCCTGTCTCAGGTCCCTGGAGCACATGCTCACCTTGAGAGGAATATAAATAAGGACCGCATATATTGAAGAACTCTGGTTACTGTACAAGGTAAACAACCTTACTTTTTTGGCCACTGGACCTGAGAATTTTGCCATCCCAGTTACACAGTTACAGTAGTAGAATAAAAATATCTAGGGAATGTTAATCTTCATGCTTTAGAGTATAAACCAACTGTGAACTTTGTGGCCGTAGGAAAAGAATCCCCAAATAGATATATTATTGCTTAATTGTATATTAGAGATATATAACTGTATCTAAAGAATTAGATATTGGCCCATTTTGAGTTCAAAATCAAATTTCCCTGAACAGTAGTACTTCCTAAAAAGAACCTTAGTCTAGTCACAATTATGACCTGGCCAAAAGCCTACCAATTAGAGACGGTTACTGTTCCTCTTCAATTGCTCATGCTGCTATGCATATCAGTGAGCTTCTATTCAAGGCTGAAAGACAGTTGGAGGATTATATTTCTATGTTTTTGTATATGAACAAGAGGGATCCTCATTTTAGCTATCAAGAGAGCAATGTACTTGTACAAAAGGTCAATCACTTTTTTTTTTTCTCCCGGGCAAAACAATGTTGTAACTAAAAAGAGAATTTTACTGGTACGACAGGTGCTAGTGTAAATTATATACTACAGCCAAGGGATCTGAAATGGAATTATGGCCTCTCTGTGATATAATTAATGAGAAGCATCGAGGACATAAGGGGTAGTGTTAGCAATATTCTGCCACAGCCATGTGTCTTCCATCTATTAAAGCAGATGGCAGTTGGACCTTTTCTATGTAAAAAACATACACAATAGGTGTGGGGAGAAAAGTTACTTTCTTGAAAAGAAGAGCAAATAGAGTGAAATGCACAGAGGTAATAATTATCCATCTCAGATTGCACTGTGCCTATATGAGACAAGTAGTCACTTTTTTGGTAGTGGAACTGTATAGTATCAGAATAGTATTACTTGGTTTCTTTTATCAGTTTAACATACTTTCTTAATCAAAAAAGATCTTGGCTGCAAGAAATATCTTGTGGCTGTGCAGTAACCAACACATGTGCTGCTGCTGCTTCTCCTGCTGTCAATCACTTCTTTGGATTCCTAAGTATGCATAACAAGATGTATCTCAGATTCTATGTCCTTGTCTTTCACAGTGTATACGTTCACCCTTTTGGATGCCAGTCTGGTTCTTCACAGCTTTGGAAGGGACATGGATTGAAACTAGACAAGAGCAGATGAGGATATCAGTTATACAGTAAGTCCTTGTACTGTCAAGATATCACATTTGGCAAGAAATCAATTCTAATCAATGATGTCCATACATACAGAGAAATGGCTTGTATATTTTTTTTTGTCAGTGCAGAAGAGCAAGCTGATGTAACATAAGAGAATTTGATCAACTTTTAAAAATAATGTGTTAACTGATAAATATATCATATTATATTTCAGTACTCCTAACTCTGCTCTACGGGGATTTTTTGTGGAATTTTTGAGTGTTTTGAATTTTTCTAACTGGGATAAATTATGGAGGAAGTTTTGGGGGTAATTCAGGGTGAACTTGTCTTCAATGTGATGTGATTTATTTTAGCAGCATTAAAATAAACAGTATACTTGAATCAAAGTAACAAAAATTAAGTGGGAGTGGTGCTGAATATAACCTGCTGCAATGCAACAATTTTGAAAACAGGTAAAATGTTTGTTTATTTGTTAAAAAAAATTCTTCTTACAGCTTGAGCTCCTACAAATGCTGGCATTATGAATTTCTCTTTGGCTTGTCAACCTGCTAAGCTTTCTCATGTATGCAGGCCCAAGCCTACAATCTAGATGCTGCAGTTTAGTCTCCAGCATCATCTTCCTATTACTAGCTGCCATTATATTCATCTTTTGACTTAACCAGTGAGAGTAATCAGGGAGATTGAAGCATGTCCTTTATTGGAGATAAACGTGCTAGCACTGGAACATTATCAATAAAATACAGACATGCCAAAAAAAAAAAAAAAAAAAAGACAGCCAGTCACACTTCCTGATGCATTTCTGCAGCTATCTCTGTCTGTTCTCTTTTCTGATAGAGACTATGCATTAGAACCCAATAGTATTTCCTTTGGGCTCTCTTCCAATTTACCAGTGCAATTCAGGTTCCTTGGAAATTGTAACTCTGTGTTACTCCATGTGCACTTTGAAACCACAGAAGAGGTAGATAAAAGCAGGGCATAGTGGAGGGCACTCCACTGCAACCAACATAAGGAGGAGAGGATGGCACCTTGGAAAAAATGACCTGCCACTAAAGTGACAGATTATCAAAGATAACAAGATTGCGCCTATTAGAGACCTGGAGGAGAGTGGGAGGTATAGGGAGCCTCAGACCGTATACACTTATTCAAAATAAACTGTTGACTCTTTACAAGTTCATACAGCACTCTTACAATTCTCCATAGTTCCATTTGTCTCTACATAACAGTACCATTATGTTCTGTGTTCTGATTCTCATCAGCAAGGTTCTCCTTCCCTGAATAAAGTGGAGCCATGTTTATCAGCACTTGGGGGGTGTGTGTGTGTGTGTGTGTATGTGTGTGTGTGTGTGTGTGTGTGTGAGTGAGTGAGTGAGAGAGAGAGAAATTAAAGGAAGGGATGGAAGTTGGTTAACCAGGGGCTAAAACCTATTAAGGCATTTTAGTGTAATTATCCAAATCAGAGATTTGGCTCTCCTTTACTTGATGTGACTGTCAAACAGAAGCATAGTATATTTTTACTTTCTATATACACAAAATGAAATACATGGCAGTGTGGTCTGACAAAACATTTATATCAGCACAATTTTATGATGATCATGTTACCCACAAGTGAGTTATTCAGGTCATCTGACTCAAGTTCCAATAAAATCTTTATACCACTTCACAACATCATGTATCCTCTACATACCACATATTACAGAAAAAAATAGTTTAGGAATATTTTGGAGAGGTTTCATAATTTATATTGGATGTATTTTTATTCTATATCCTTCTGCCCATAAAACCTGGTTCCTAAGTTACCATCAGTCCAAGTATACAGGGCTTAGAGAGAGCCATGAAAACCTACAAATGTGTTCTAAAATAGCTTTAACATTCTGGGTGGTGGTGATGGGTGATAGGTCCGGTATATCAGGATGTTCCAAGGCTAGAAAAAAAGTATGATATGTCATTTCTCTTCACAGTAGTATAAAGTTCCTGTTTCTAGCTCTGCAGGATTGTGAGATATCAGACTTTAAATCTGTCACGGGTGCAGGACTGAAACTTGCCCATTCTAGCCTATGGGCCGATGTAATTATTGAGAATTCCTCGTTTGGGGTAATAGAAGGAACTCTTTCTCTGAAAGGTTGAATTTTTTTATAAAAGGTAGATGTTTGAAGCTGCTTGGCAGTTTAAAGTTAAAATAAGTCCTGGGGAGAAGGATTTGTGACTAGATAGCAGGTGAGGCAGTCAAAGTTGCAAGATAAAATAATTGTATCATATGGCTATCACCACCACATACATATGTGTGTGATTGTGCACATACATTAAAAGTATGCAGAGTGAAAGCTCTCCTGAGTGGCTGCTTAAGGGACCCATAAAAATTGGTGGTCTTTATATAAATGTATGCACACCACATATGTGGAAGTGATGCCCATGCATTATAGGCTGCTGTGGGAAAAGGTAGGGAAGACAGATGACTTTCAGTGTATCTTGTCACAGATACAGGAACACCTTTATGGGTGCTATTGAAGATATAGGCTCGTGCATCTTTCCACCAGTGCTCTTTTTTCTTTTCTGTTTGACCTTCTGCAAAGTATGGTGTCCCCTAAGGGAAATTTACTGCCCAGATTGAGAAACACGTGTCTAGATTATTTCCAGTACAATGTATCCATTGAAGAATTTTAAAATGTATCTGTAAGGGGTCCGGACTAACCCCTGCAGCGCCTCCTCCTGGTCGTCCAGGGAATTAGCTCACCAGCCTCTGGAGCGTCCTCTGCAGGCTGGTGATCCACCTTGTCATCTGCACTGGCCCCCGTGTCCCTCCCAGGACCCCGGTGCCCCTTGCTCTGGGTGCTGCCCCCCTGGCAGTACCCCACAGATCTGGGTCTCCCCTCCCTGGGGAACCCCCACCCACTATCCCCACCTTGCCTCAGTACTAGGCCACTGCCAGTCACCAACTAGCCCCCACTCCCTGGGGCAGACTGCAGTATAGGCCACTCATCACTGGCAAGGAGGGTTTAGACCTGCTGCCTTGGACTAGCCCTGGGCTGCTCTCTGCAACCCCCAGTACCCCTTGGCCTCCTACTAGGCCGCAGCCTGGGGCTTTCCAGGCTGGAGCTCCCCAGCTCCTCAGCCTTTCCCCAGCCCTGCTCCACTACAGGGACCCTATATCTAGGGTCCCTGCAGCCAGGCCCTTCTCTCTCTGAAGGCAGAGAGAGACTCTGGCCTGAGCTCTTGGCTCCCTGCCTTTATAGGGCCTGCTGAGTCTTTTTGGGGCATGGCCCCAGCTGCAGCCACTTCCCTCAATCAGCTCAGCCTTCACAATGCCTGCTCCCTGGGCTATCTCAGGCCCTTCCAGGCCGGAGCAGGTGTCTACCCTGCTACAGTATCACTTCTGTTTGGAGGGCTACTGAATTACGTATATTTCTGAGTGTACAGTTCCTGTTTGTAGCAGAAATGTGTTCCTTGGAATAGCTTCATGAGTTTATACTGGGTAACTAGGAGTTGTTCAAAAACTTATATTTGAAGATCATGTTGGAAGTTCAGTGAGAACAGAGTTTGTTTTGCACTTATAGTGGATGGTTAGGTTTGTGCAAACAGATCTAATGGAACCCAGAATCCCCCTGAAATCAGGGTGTTTTTTGGGGTTCTGTTATTTTTTCTCACATATCAGCCCAAGTTCATGAATCTGAGTTGGTGGTGTTTGCATCTCCCATATAGGTGACTTCTCCGCAATTCCCCAGCTGCCTACACACACTCCAGGCCCTGGGACTTCTGCATCTTTACTTCTTGGTGTCTTCAGGGAATGTCTAACTGTCACAGTTGGGCTCCTTGAATTAGCTGGGTTGTCCCCTTCTCTTGTGCTATGGGTCACTGCTCACCTCAGAAGGATCCTTGGGGTGGACAGCTTACTTTGGACATTTGCTTCCCTTAGTCTTTACAATAATCTTCTGGGGGCAACTTATTCCTGTACTCTCCAAAGAGAGAAAACACACCCTCACTCCTGCTGTAGTGGCAATATGACTAAGTACAGGGGTAGAACACCCATAGTCCTTAAAGTAGTAGCTAGGGAAACCTCATAATCCCAAGTGCATGGTTGCTAGGAAACATGTGAGAGTCCCCAGCAACTATACTAGAAATTATATAGCATATCTCAGCCTGTGAGCTGTAACAGTGATTGATTCCCAGAGGTTCTATACTGGATGAGATAAGGGTGGACACATCCTCTCCCCACCAGCAAAGACTCTTGTAAAGGTCAGAGAGGCAATGGTCCATACTGGGATGTCCCCCGATGACTACTCAGGAAGATAGCTTTTTGGTACTTCTGAAAACTTGAGGGGAGATATATAAGCCATTCATCCCCTAGAACCTAGTGTTGGGGGACACTGCCTCTACCCTCCAAAGACAAGTAGAGGTAAGGAGGGTCCTTGGGATTGAGGGTTCTCTTTGGCAGTTTGTTTTTTGCAGTACAGTAACTCCTAACTTAACGTTGTAGTTATGTTCCTGAAAAATGCGACTTTAAGTGAAACGATGTTAAGTGAATCCAATTTCCCCATAAGAATTAATGTAAATAGGAGGGATTAGGTTCCAGGGGGAAAAATTTTTTGCCAGACAAAAGGCATTATATACATTTTAAACAAGCAATTTAATACAGGTACAGTACTATAGTTGGGAGGTGCCCCTGCCTTGCCCTATACAGGCATAGCCCACTGGCACTGGAGATGAGGCAGGCAAGGAGACTGAAGGTGCTGTAGGCTAGGAGAAATGTGCAACAGTGGCAGCTTCCCCTACTCTGCAAGCACCAGGGGCGGGGGGCTCAACCCTCAGCCCACCCACTCCCCCCCTTCCCCCAAGCCCCCATCCTTGACCTGCCTCTTCTCCCCTCCCACCTCCCCCTTTCCTTCCCACACTGCGTCCTCACTCCTCCCCCTCCCTCCCCTCCCTTCTAAACGCCACAAGCCAGTTGATTGCCTGGGGCAGGAGGCAGGGGAGGGAGGGGGAAGCCTGCACACCAAGTCCTCGCTCCTTCCCCCTCCCTCCTGCCCGGAGCAATCAGCTGGCTTGCCGCATTCGGGAGACGGGGAGGGAGGGGGAGCCTGCACGCTGAGTCCTCGCTCCTCCCCCCTCCCTCCTGCCGACCAATCAGCTGGCTTGCGGCGTTTAGGGGGCAGGAGGGGGGAGGAGCGAGGAATCAGCACACAGGCTCCCCCTTCCTCCCCTCCTGCCCAGGGCAATCAGCTGGCTTGCAGCGTTTGGGAGTCAGGGGGAGCCTGCACGCCGAGTCCTCACTCCTCGCCCCTCCCTCCTGCCCCAAAACGCCGCAAGCCAGCTGATTGCCGCTGGCAGGAGGCGGGGGAGGAGGGGAAAGGCGCTGATCCACGGGGTCTGCCGGCGGGCAGGAGGCACTGTGGGAGGGGGGCATAGGGAGGCTGCCAGCTGTGGAGAAAGCAGGCAGCCAAACAACGTAAGAGTGGAGCATTGCACAACTTTAAATGAGTATGTTCCCTAATTAATCAGCAATGTAACAACAAAACAACGTTAACCGGGACGACTTAAAGTGAGGAGTTACTGTACCTGAACCTTTGAGTTAAAGCCACTGGGACTACTCGTTCCGAGCAGGAACAAGACAATATAGTGGAAATGATATCATATCATTATAAGCACATGTACTGTATTAGATGATTATGGCAAAAGAAGATGCTGCTGAAAAATAAGTTTTAATTCAAGATCTCCCCTTTGCTGAGAAACAAAATAGAGTGAATAAAATAAGGGAAATTCAGATCTTACTTGAACTCCATTTTGTAGGCAAAATCTACATATCCACTCTCAAAAAAAAATTGTTAGCAATAGAACAGAGAGTACATAGATGCTGATCTTTTAGACCAGTGGTTCCCAAACTGGGGTTCGCTAAATGTTACAGGGGGTTCTCGGGAAAAAAATCCCAAATGGCTTACAGAGCTGTCCCTAGGGACCCCGGGCAGAACGGGGCCAGCAGCACGGAGCCCCTGGACTTCCAAGAGCTAAGCAGATCAAAGCAAGCATATCTATCACACTGAGGAGATTTAAACTTCAAGACTCCTTATAAGAAATGGAAAGGGAGGTTGATATTTTTTGCGGTTTTTAAAATTAAATAGGCAGCTAGTATTGTTTTTAAAATGATTATGAAGAACAAGTTTAAGCTTTGTTGTAACGTGCATTGTTTGTCTGGACTGCTCAAGACCTGAATGCTTGTGTAGGAGGAACTCTTTGAGTTGGCTTCTTAAATACCTTCATGTTGTTTCACATCTGATACTCCTTGATGAAACATAGGAGCCTTGTCTTATAACAGGCTTATTCAAAGTGATACAAGCTATGAAAGTGAGATCTTGGAAGAGTGTTGCCATCTTCATAATGTAATAAAAATACTATAATGATAAATAATAATTAATAATAAATAGTGTGTAATAAGCATGTCATAAAAACAAATTTTATATTTCCAAGATCACTGCTTTTATAATTTATACTTAGGTAAAGGAGAAAATCCCTGGAAATATTCATTTTTAGTAGGGGGTTTGTGAGACTTGACATTTTAGTGAAAGGGGTTCACAGGTTGTTGAAGTTTGGGAACCACTGTTTTAGACTCTTCCTCTGAGACAGATGGTTCCTTGTTGGCGTTATAAGTTTGGGTAAGGAGAGAAATAGGCTCTTTTTAGTTGAACAGACACTAATGCTTTCAAAGTACTAACTTTCTCCTTTTGCAGCTATTTCCTCAGCATCAATACCGAAATTGTATTACTTTATATTTTTAGCATAATCCACTCTAGCTTGGCAATTAAGTGAAAGACTGGTTCTGATACACTATGTAACCTAGGCCTACAAGTGGTCCCCAGAGTGGAGGGACAGGGACTTCAAGTGTGATTTCCCATATATTCCCTACTTATAATAATTTGCTGTGTAGAACATAAAGAGGAGGCGAGATCCTATGGTTGCTATGTACTACTTTTAACTCTCCTTATGAGAATTAACTGTGTACTGCTTCTGGGGTAAAGTTGGGGTAAGGATTGGCCTGCTACTGTCCTCCACCTATCTGGCTGTCTGGGCTTGGAAAGGGGCGTCTCTTCTATTTAGCTGCTGTGCTTGGGTGCTGATCCTAGATGTTGAGTTTGAAAGGCATATTATCGGCCTTGGCTGTTGACAGAGGTGCTATGAGTCTGCCACCAGTTTGGAAATGGATCCAAGGGTGTAGTATTTGTCTTTCTGGCTAGTGAAGCGTATTAGTCCTGCTGCCAGGACAGACAGAGATGGAGAAGCCTTAACTCAGGCTAAGGGATTCATTCTCTGTTGCCTCAGTGCTTGTGTGGAGGGTTGGTGTTCACCTTTTCTCCTTGAAAATATCAAGAACTTTTCCTTAGAAATCCATAAGCCTGGATAATTACATAGTTGGGTACCATGGCATATGGAGTATCAGCTTTCACTTCAATTTCACTGTAGTTTTTACAAGTGTCACAAATCAGTAGAATATTAGAGAGAGAAAGAGAATGTTCTACAATATATGTAGTTTGCTGTGTGCTCCTCAGTACTTAAGCACAACTATCTGTAATGTCAGCTTTATCTTTAAATACATGCTTCATGTAGATTGTTATATATTAAAAATAACAGTATAATATAAATGTCCTTTGCATTTATGTCCTATATAAAACTGTAGTAGTAAAGCTCAGTACATTGGTTTTCCAAAAAGAGCTGCAAATGGTTCATGTGATCCAGCAGATGGTGCTCTTTGCATTTCTTCTGAATTTAGTACTGTATAGCAGCAATTTATATCCAATTCAACCTTTGATGAGTTGTAAATTATTGAGGATACCTTTGCAATATGAGCTGTTAATGCATCCTTGCTCCTAAGGCTTTTGCATTTACAAATAATTTGCATAACATTTCCACATGAGAGATTAGAAAATGTACTACTTCACCAGTAATCTCACATTAATGTCGCTTGATATATTGAAGTAATCCCAGTTATCTTGTCATGAAAACACTCAAATGTGAAAATATATATTAGATTAAAAAAGACTGTTTAACTTTCTTGTTAGTGTATTAAAATAAAAATGCACTATGCAATGTATCAAAATCACAAATATATCATTTACTTATTTGAGAGAGAATTTGGTCCCCAATATTGAACTGTTTAGCAAGGGTATTTGCAATTTTTTTGGTATGTTAATTGTACACTTTATGTAGTATGGATATATTTGTGTGTATATATTGGTATAGAAAGGCACACACAAAGTATGCATAAATGATTCTTGTGTAATATAATACATAAACTGAAGTGTCCAACTCAGCATGTAAAAATAAATCTTGTTTGAAGTATTGTTGTAGCCGTGTCAGTCCCAGGATGTGAAAGAGACCAAGTGGGTGAGGTGATATCTCTTATTGGACCAACTTCTGTTGGTGAAAAAGACAAGTTTTTGAGATACGCAGAGCTCTTCTTGCCCCTAGCTGAAGAAGAACTCTCTGTAGCTTAGAAGCTTGTCTCTTTCACCAACAAGCTGGCAAAATAATTCCTGGGTAGAACCTCACATCTGAGTGTTATAAACCACATATCATATTCTATTTGTGCCTGCTTACATAACACTTTGCATTTGTATAGTTCCTTCCATTTTAGGATTTCCACGCAAGATGATAGTATTGAGTGCAAACCTCCTGTGAGGTATATAGATACCATCTGAATTTTATAGATGGGGAAAATGAGGGGTGTGAAAGGTAAGTGACTTTTGTGCAAGATCACATAGTCAGGGACAGAACCAAAAATAAATCTCAAAGTCACAACTCACAATTTCCTTCTAAAATCACTAGATGCAATTCCTCCCAAATAACTAGCAGTTTAGGCCCAGCCTCTCAGGTATCATTTTACATCCAACCACTCTCATGGCACTGTGGATATAATTAGTTGAGTTGCTCTGTGTGTGTGGTTTGAAGATGGGATTAACAACATGGGAAAGAAATACTAGGAGGGATAGGGAAAAAAGGGGTAGAAAGTGAAAGAGGAATTGGATGCATGTACTATCTGAAAGTAAAGACAAGTTTTGAATTATAGGGCTATAATGTGGTGAATAGAAGCAGCTTAGCTGTGAACAAAGATAACTAACAGGAGTGTTTCAGAGGGCATAGCTGCAGACACTGCTTGGAGGAAGTTGGATTGGTGAGTGGTACATTTGGTTCATCTGTGGGTTCTTTGGCTGTTTTGTTTGTGCTCTGTTTATTGGCTGCACAGTTGGGCCATGGGTCCCAGAGTAAACAGCTGAGACTGGTCTATTCCTTGGTGCCTTGGTAAAGGGCATGAGGCTCTGACTCTTGGAGGTTTGATCAGCCCCACTGTTTGAAGTCTCTGAGTGGCTAATTGCTCCCTGGTAGTGAGAGTCATAGCTGAGCTGAGCTAAGTAGGGAGACTTGATATAAAAAGTCACTTCTAGACAAGCTCAAGAGCTGTAAACAGAGGCGGCTCACAGAAAGCTTCTGACAGAGTTGAGAGAGGGAGTGTGAAAGGCTTTCCTTCTAGGTCCAGCTCTAAATATGCTATCAAGATGGCCACTGATGGAACAGTGGATTGCAATGGATGTGCTGTGTTTTCTTTCCTGCCTGAAGCCAAAAGGGACTTCCCATGTATGAAGTGCAAGTTGGTTGCGGTGCTGGAGGAAAAGATGCTTGGATTGGTGGGGCAAGTGTAGATGCTACTGAGAATCAGAGAAGCTGAGCATTTCCTAGACAACCAGGTGTGGGAAACAGGGCAGTACCCCAGGTTCAAGGAAGACAGGGGCTGGTCATCAAGGACTCAGTGGGAAAGAGGAAGTCAGAGCAGAGGAATGGTGGTTTGTAACCACCAGAGGCAAGAAGTCATGGCAGCATTCTGCACAGCTGGAGACATGAGGATGGGCAGGCTATGCCCACCAGAAAGAGGAGGATCAGGAAGAATTACATACAGCTAGAAGTTTCCAGAAGATACCACCTGGTTGATGTGAAAACTGTGGAGGATACCACTCCAGATCCAGCAAATCCAAGGGAACAGAGAGATTTACAGGATGCACCTGTGGATGGCAGTTTGGCTCAACCTGTAATAAAATCAAGCTTGCCCACATAGAGTTCTCCAGCTGTCCCCGGAAGACTGACAATCCTTGTTGGGAATTTGGCTTTTTTTTAATTATTATTATTATTCTGAATACTCATGTGCAAGGGGCCGACGAATAACATGATGGTGTGCTACCTTCTCAGAGCCAAGACATGAGACATAACTGTAAGATTGGATAGGCTTCTGAAGTTGATAGAAAAGGATCCATTAGTAATGGTTCCTATTGGCACTAATGACACTATTTTGTGGGTTGTCTCACAGACAGTGGATGACGTCAGTGAACTCTGAAGTGTTCTGAAGAAAAAGAATTCCCAAGCAATCTTCTCTGAGATTCTTCCTTTCCCATGAGCGAAGGAAGAGAGAAGGCAGAAGATTCTGGAACTGACCCGCTGGGTAAGTAAGTCTTGTAGGGTTGAGGGTTTTGGTTTTGTGGACTATTGGCGCTCTTTCCATGGGGTGAGGGAGCTGTATAATTTGGATGACCTCCACCTCAGTAGAAGAGGAGCAATGCTCCTTGGGGACCATCTGGTTAGAGTTGTCAGGAGGACATTAAACTAATAACAAAAGGCGAGGGTAAAAAGAGGGAAGATATGAGCACTTTGTACAAAATCAAGATGTTGAGAACAAAATTGATCAAGGAACCAAAGGACATGAAGAGAAGAAATTCTTCTATTGCCTATATACCCATGTTAGGAGCCTGGGTAACAAACAAGAGGAATTGGAAATGTTCATTTATGATCATACATTTGATCTCATTGGTATTACTGAAACCTGGTGGGATGATTGACATGATTGGAATATTAGAATCAATAGGAAGGATTGAATGGGCAAAAGGGGAGGGGGAGCAATATTCTGTCAAAAATCATTACCTGTTTATGAGTCACTGAATTTTCTTCCAGGTTATATCTTGAATGTTTATGGATCAATATGCCAATGGATAAAGCACAAGATGGAATATTAATTGGTGTCTGCTGCAGACCACCAGATCACACTACTGAACAGGATGACCAGCTTCTTATGAACTTATCTAATGTCTGCAGGTAAAGAAAAGAAAAAAAAAGAAAAGCTGTGTGATCATGGGGGAACCTCAATTTGAGTGATATATGATGGAGGTCTTATGCTGTCAGTTGTAAAAAACGCTTGGAAATTTTAAATCTTATAAATACAATTTCCTAACTCAAAAAGTGTTGCATCCAGCACAAGGGAGTTCTATATTAGACCTTGTCTTGACAGATAGAGAGGAAATAATTACAGAACTAAAAAATAATGGTGCATTATTTGGTGGGGGGAGGGATAGCTCAGTGGTTTGAGCGTTGGCCTGCTAAACCCAGGGTTGTGAGTTCAATCCTTGAGGGGGCCATTTGGGGATTTAGTTGGGGATTGATTCTGCTTTGAGCAGGGGGTTGGACTAGATGATCTCCTGAGGTCCCTTCCAACCCTAATAATCTATGATTAGTACAAGTGATCATGACTTTACCATATTTATAATATAAAGTCCAAACTAATGACATATATATTTGGTGCTTTTAAAGGACCAATTTCACTAAGCTGAAAATAATTGTGAGCCAGATCAGCTAGGAGGACAAATGTAATCAGAAAAATGTGAATGGTAATTGGGGATTGTTTAAGAATACTATACTAGACATCCAGAAACTACAATTGAGGGTCAAGGTCATACTGGCTAAAAAATTGACTTGGTATAGAGGGGAAGTAAAGCTGTGTGTGTGTGTGTGCGCGCACACACACACACACCATGTCTAACAAATGGAAGAAAGAGGAAGTTGATAGTAATGAATATAAATCAGAAGCTAGGAAATGTAGATAATTGATAAAGTAAGAATAACTCCCACAAGGGGATACCTGTGGGCAGCAGAGTTAAGGACAATAAGTAGTAGTTTTTTAGTCAAATTCAGGACACTATTTAAATTCTGATTTTAGGTCTTATTAATAGCTTACAGTACTATCAAAGAGAGAAATACCACATCATTATTTAGTGTAGAAGTATTCACATTTAATGCAGACAAGCGAACAAAGCATTTTAAAAGCAGCACTTGAAATACTTAAATTTTTAAACAAGGCTGTTAGTAAGATTGTCAGTGTAATCCAGGCTACACAGATTTTCATAATCCTACTGGTATTATACATTCCATATTAATAGAACAAATATGATTTGTAACATCTGCATCACATTTGTATAGTTTTAAGCAGGACATTGCATCTCTTTTTTTAGCAAGCAGACAAATATAGGCATATGTATACCCTCTATGATCTTCTCCAGAGATGATTTCCCAAGTCTATACTGTGGCCTAAAGTGTAATGTGTATCACTTGTGTCTTCAGAAAATGAAATGGAATTGCAGCATGTCTCAAACCACAGCCAAATACTGCTTGCTGACAGCCAAATTGTTAACTGGTTTTGAAAATACGTCTCAACAGCAACCATGTTCTTTTGGCCTTCAATCATCTTTCCAGTTACTCCACACTCACCGCACAGGTGCTGTGGGGTGTCTTTCCGAGGGGCCAGCATTCACCCTCCACCCTCCATCTCAAGTATCTCGTCCCCTCTCTGTGTCCCTAGTGATGCCACCAGACAGCCCTTAGTCATCAAAACAAAGGTAACAAAAAACCTGTAAGCAGCTCCATCCATGACATGGGCCTCTCTTACTTCAGAGAGCCCCTGGGAGTATCAATGTCCTCTTCAGAGTTCAGTGGGCTCCAGTACAAACCTCAGTTCTGTTCCTCTTCAACTCAGGGGTTCTGCACCCTCCTTCTGTGAGGACAGGGGCTCTGTAGGCTGTAAACTCTCTCTCCTGGGTTGGAGAAGCTCAACTGTCTGTTCCCTCCCCGGGGTTTCCCCGTCTGAATGCAGTTCTCTCTTTTTAACTCCACGTCCTCTGGCACGGTTTTCAGGTGCAGACGGACAGGGCCATTCTAATGCCATAACATGCAGCTGTCGAGCTTGTTCAATAACTATTAACACCTTCTCTTTGGGATTTTTCCTCTTCTGTCTGTTTTTCTCTTTTCTACACATGTGCAGAAAAAACATCTGATTCGAACAAATCCCATCCTCTTTTCCTCTGCTTCTGTCACTTTCCTTGGACTTAAAAAAAAAAAATGAACAGTATAAATGTGTGCTACTCTTACTCAAGCAGGCCTCGTATTGCGGGCCTCCAAAGTATTTAAAAGTAGAAATGTAAAGAAGTCTTTCTGTAGGAGAAATAGCCTGATTAGTTTGAGATTTTGTTTGTTTATGTGATAGGTGTGGAGTTGGTGTGTGCATAAATTGAAGGAAAGAGTTTTGAAGGAGTGCCTTTCATTCTGTAGGCCAAGTTCCTGTGAAATTTCTGTCTCTTGCACTCGTAGTTTCATTCTATATATTGACAGCTTCATTTTTCTAGTAGAACATAACTATCATGGGAAGCAATGGTCACAGAATGAGAGTCGACTTCTCAGTTAGGTCTGGCCAATCCGAATGGAGGCCTTTAATATCAATTGTTAGGACCAAGACCTTCTGCTGGACTTTATACCTCTGATTAGTCTCTTCATATAATGTAGATAGACCAGGGGTTCTCAAACTTCATTGCACCGTGACCCCCCGTCTGACAACAAAAATTATTACATGACCCCAGGATGTGGGGGCTGAAGTGTGAACCCGCCCAAGCCTTTCCGCCCCGGGCACGGAGGCCAAAGCCCGAGCCCCACCGCCCCAACTGAGGGGGCCAAAACTGAAGCCCCAGGGCTTCAGCCCCAGGCGGGGGGGACCTGTAACCTGTGCCCCACCACCCAGGGCTGAAGCCCTCTGGCTTTGGCTTCAGCCACGGGCCCCAGCAACTCTAACGCCAGCCCTGGCGACCCCATTAAAACAAGGTTGTGACCCACTTTGAGGTCTTGAGTCACAGTTTGAGAACCGCTGACACAACTTTTTTAGAGGTTCCCTTTCTTTCTCTGTTGCCTGTCCTCCCAAAATCATGTACAGTAATTGAACATCTATTACGTTTCCCCCCCCCAGTTCACCATTCCCTTCACAATTAACACTTCAGAGAAAAGTTTTTGTCTCAGACAAAATTATAGGTGGAGCTGGTACTGCCACCTATAGTTAAAACTGTCTAGTATTTTACATTATAAGAACCTGTTTTTAGTTGCTTTTAACTTTACCAAATTGTAAATATTCGGACTAAAATTTTCCATGCTGGCTGTCTACATTAGGTTGAAATTTTTTAAAGAGTTTCAACTGTTTCTCAGAAGTAGGTTAGGGGAAAATGTGTTTTGTGCATGTTCAACTCCTACAGTTGGTGTTTATTGAGAAGTTTCTAGTGCATCCATGCTTTGGAACAGAGTCTTCAAATTTGAAAGGGGGGTTGCCCTGTTGTCAAGGATGTATCTTTTTTAGTCCCTATAAAAATGGTTCTAATTTGACCAATTTATAAGCCTCCATCTATTTGCATATGCCCAGTAAATACTTAGAGTTGGGCAGCTAAAGTCTCAAGATTCTGTCTGTACTGAGCATGCTTAAGCACTTTACCATTCCTGCCTGTGACTAGACTGTGTATAAACCATCCTCAAAGAGCAACTGAGCATGCTCCAGCCCAGGAATAGATTCTGAGTAAAACTTTACCTGCAACTGTTTTTGCCAGCTGTCAGGGGCCACTGTAGCAACAGGCCCAGGAACTAAAAGTAAGGGAACTCTCTCAACTGTGCTCTCAATGCTCCCCCTACTTCCACCCAGACCTAAGTATGTTTGCCTCATTTTCTGGATGCCCAACATGAGACATTTGGGATTGATTTGCAAAAGTCCTGAGCACTCAACTGAAACTGAAGACAATTGGAGGAGTTATACTTTGAACATAAAAAGTACTATAAAAATGCTAAGCACTCTGAAAAATCAGGTCCTAGGTATCTCAAGTTAGCCACCCAAAGTTAGTGGACACCTTACAATTTTGTCTGTAAACTCTGTGGCTCCATTCCTCATCTGTAAAATTGGGATAATACCCAATCCCATAAGGGTATTGTGAAGATAAATTCATTTATATTTGTGAACTAATGAGATCCTATGGTGGCAGGACCATAGAAATGCCCATGAGGAAATTAATAATTTTGTATTCATTTCAGGGGTACATTAAATAAGACCTGGGCCCCACATTGAATATGGAGGATAAAAAGAAACATTAACTTCCTATCCATACATTGAAAGGCAGGCATCTTTGGAAAAAATACTATCTGATCATATAATTAAAAAACTATATCATAATACATATGCACAAGAGAGCCAAATTAAGGCCGCTCAAGCAATCTTAATTCTGGAATTTCTTAGCTTTTGAGTGCTTGACTTTGGAAACATAACATTCTTTTAATGTACATTTCTTTGACATAATAGTTGTATAGGTTAGCATACTAACCCACTGTATTTAAATAAAAAATAATGCCCTCTACTGTAAATATCAAAGTTGTCATTCATGATTCAGCCATACTTTTTGCCATTATTATAGCTTCTAATTTAAGCATGGTCAATCAGCCAATTAAGTTGGAACAGGAAATAAGATGAAGAGGAAGGTAATATATCTCAAAACTGGAGGATAAGAGAGCTCACTGGGATATTAACAATGAAAATATTCTACTAAAAATAGATCCAAAAATCAATAACATCTTTAAAGATTTTAAAATGAAGGTGTTCCAATAGGCTAATTGATTTAAAAAATTTACATTCTGCAAATGCTTGATTTATAAATACTTGTTTATTTGAATATCTAATATCTTCTGACCAGAATTTTTTTTCTGAAAAAGGGAATAGCATTTCTTTAGCCCTAAATTGATGCAATATGCATCAATATGAATCAATGAGATATGTTCTGTCCTGGTATGCTTTAATACAGTGCAGTACAATTTCCGGTGCCTGACTTGACATTTGAGTTAACCACAAAGTATGGTAAATACCACGGTTTGTTTCTATCTTACTAATTTTCAGTATCTTGAAGTGATGTAAAGAGATCAAAAATACTTTGCATCAGATCATGCCATTGATTTTTTTAAGTAGAATTCCCTGATAATTTCATTAGGAAGTTCTGCTCAAAAATTGATGACACAATATGGCTCATCATTATTATTTTACCTATTGTTATTTAATTTAATATGAAGTGACAATTTAATATGATGAAGTATCATTTGCTAGACCTCATTAAACAAACAGAAATACAGATTAGTTTGCACCGAAGGAAGGTTGGAAGAGTTACTGCAGCTCAGCATCTGTTTTCATTTATTTATTTTTTCTTGCCTTTTGCTGCATTTTTATTGGACTTTGAGGTTTGCTTGAAATATAAAGATACCTCTATCTGATGTAGTCTAAAAAGTAACAAACTATGACTATATCTGGGGCCAAACTATCTCCACTAAAAATAATTAATCTTATAGATAGATTTTCATGACTGGATCTCAAAGCCACCTTTCCAAGAAGTTAAGCATCACTCTACCCATCTCAGAGTGGAAAAACTGGGGAAGAGAGATAGGAAATGATTTTCCCAAAGTCACACTGCAGATTGGCAGCAGTGCTGGGAATGAAACCTAGGTCTCCTGACTTACCCAGTCAAGTTCCCTATCCACTGTCCCACACTGCCCCCCGTGATAGAATGTGTACCCTTCTCACATAATGAAAGAGTGAATGTGGGCCTGAGTAGCCAATTATGCTACTTGGCTGCACCTGGAGGATGAAACCCAGCTCAGGAGGGAACTGGGTTGTGACTATAAAGAAGGGAAGCACAGATTAAAAAGTGGCTAAAGGGAAGGAAATCTGCAGTCTCTCTTTTGGTTGTAGAGTGCAAAGAAAAAGGAAAGCTCATCAGGAGCTGGCCTGGCAAAGGTTATGATGGAACGAGATAGACCTGGGATGCCCTACTGGGAAGAAGGCTCATGCAGGGCCCTGAGGTAATGAGGAAGAATTAGCTCAATAAGGGAGAGGCCTAATCCTGCTCAGCTGGAGTAGGACTTGCAGGTGGAGAGACTGGATGAGTGGAACACTTCTGGGAGCCCACTGAAAGGAGCCCTGGCATGAGGATTATGATGGAACACAGCCTGGGGCAGAAACCAGACCTCCAGGGAGATCATTACAAGATCCTGGAAAGGGGCTGGGGAGAAGGCCTAATAAAAAGGGTAGGCTAGAAAGAAGTCCAGGGAGGCAGCACCAAGGAGTCAGACAGAGCAGATCTTGGCCACTGGTTACAGGGTCCCTAGATTGGAACCCAGTATAGTAGGAGAGCCTAGGTTCCCCTAACAGCTGCTGGAGAAAGCAGGGGAATGTGGGGCCATTGAGGAGATAGGGATGACTGAGTGAAAGGATGCAAGGACCCTGGAGCCCAGAGTTGAGGGCCAAAGACCAGACATAAGGATTGTGACTATTATTTCTTAGTCCTTTTGTTATCCTGGAGGAGTGGGACAAAAACATGACCTGGCCAGAGGGCCGTGTCACAAGAAGAGGCAGATTACCATAAAGTCAGAGCAGTGTCAGCAGAGGCCACTAGAGAAAGAACATTTGCTATGCTACATGCAGCCATGAAGGTAAGTCTGTTACCCGGGGCTCATTCAACCCAAAGCTCTCGGTAACTTTTACTCTGTGCGAGGTGGTGTCAGGAAATAAATCAAGGGAGAGACAGCCATTCAACCGATAGATGACTGGCACAAACAGGACAACACAAGGGTGCTTTCACTTAAAGCTAAACTTTACTTAGTCTCAAGCACTTACACACGTCTGCAACAGGTTAGTAAAACACCCCCAATCCTCGATAATTACTGAAGCTGAGCGTGACTTTCGAGTTACAGGCCAAGCTTCCATCTGCCGGTGGGAACCCGAAGATGCATCCAGAGGGAGCGTCCCTGAAGAGCCTCTCCAATTACCTCAAACTTTTCCCCCTTATTTATACATTAGTAATACAATGACATATCCCTTAAAGAAAACTTGCTAAGCAAGCAGGTTTAAAAGGCCAAACACCTTATGATCGTCAATTAACCAGAGATATATATTTTTTTCAGAGTGTCCATGCCTTTGGGCCCTGACAAACATTCCCAGGGGCATGTATAAACAGACTTTTTTTTTTTCCCTAAAATACATGCAGCTGCAATTTCAACACTCTTAGCAGGAAGTGTGCGGGGTCAACCTCCCCTGTCTGTGGCACCCAAACTCCCCTCCCCTCCTGCATGACCAATTTATGACCTGCTGACTTGGCTACTTTTAGCAATAAGCAAGAATGGTTCAGTATGGCCTATTAACTTGGCTACTTTTAGCAACAAGCGATAGTGGTTTAGGCACTTTACTGGTTTGCCAAAATTTCCCTGAACAAGTCCACTCTTTTATATTCCCATGATCCAGTCTTTGAGGAGGCTCTTCCCAGATTGATCTCTTCCCAGGGGGCCTATGGATGGGCACTAGAGCCAGTACATAAGCATGTAGTCTCTATGAGGATATCCTGTCTCCTGTGGTTCCTTGGGGATCTGTCAGGTTTAGGAGCAGGCTCCAACTTTGTAAAACTGATGATGGATTTTGAAACCGGTACTCTTGCACTAAACATTGCTAATAGTCTGTCAACTTCTACGTATATGCTGTATGTTATGCCCCTCACACACCCTCAAAAAGTTGGAGTTAAAGTTTCAAGCATATATTCATGTGTGGGCATGGTGAGGGAACGTGCAAATATCAGAGGGAAACTGAGATTAGCACCGCAGGAGGAGGTGGGGGAAAACACTAGTGCTCCCTTGGCCCCTGCAAAAGACTAATCTGTGGTTAGTCAGATGGGAGTACCACTATTGCAAACCAGCAGAAATCTGTGAGGTGGAGCAGGGTGGGTACCACTAGTCATTTCCTCACCCCTTTCTTCTACTTCACCTTTTGAGCCTCTCAGAATCATTGAGCAGCTGGAGAAGGAGGGCAGGAAGGGTTTGGAGGAATGGTAAAATTTACCAAGGGTCATGGTGGATTCTCCATTAATTACCATTTTTAAATTAGATTTTTTCTAAAATATGCTCTAGGAATTATTTTGGGGAAGTTCTATGGGTCTGGCCTGTATTATGGAGGACGACAGACTAGATCATCACAATGGTCCCTTCTGGCATTGGAATCTATGAAATGGTGTGGGGAAGCAAGAATTAGGGACTTGAGGGTATCTGGTGTCTTTTGCCATGGGGTGTTGTGCCTGGGAGACTGCCAAGAGCAGAAAGGTTCTGAAGGGACGGGCAGGGCTCAGTAGCAAGCTCCTGAGTGCAGGAAGGAAAGGTGAGGGAAAGGGCCACAGTGCTTCTTTACGTTTTCTACCTGATTTGACATTGTGTGGGTCACCAGGCATGGGGGACTAGGTATGGGGAGAGGAAACCATCCCCCAGGCTTAATACCTTCTCAGTTATGTAGGAAGGAAGAATACTTGGGAGGCTCTCTGACCATCCATAGTGGTGGAAAAAATCTTTTCTATTGACAAGCTACGTTGTGATTGGGTTATACTTCGATCTATTATCTCTGCAAAGGAAAAGGTTAGACTTCTGAGAGGGGAAAAAAATAAAAAAACCTTCAATCTCCAACAGTGACTGGGGTTGCTAGTGCTACAATAATAAAAACGATAATAAAATAATGTACTAGTTACCTTGTGCTTTTTATTTGGTATTGTTGTTCTGCACTATTAATTTTTACCATACTGCTTCTGACTCAGCCTTCTAGAGTTATGTTAGTAATGTAATGCCACATCTGCACTGCACATGGATGAGCAGAGGGTGGGGGAGGAGGGGGACATCATAAACATCACCACATCAGTTAGATAGGATCAGGGTAGCACAGCAGTAATCACTGACATGGTTCAGAGGGACACAGGACTGTTAGGACATTTGGAGTAGCCACACTGACATCAGCCAGGCACATAATATAGTGAATAGGTAATATCAGGATTCAGATTGCACAGTTCTTTATGGTGGCATGTGGTATAGGACAAGCAGTCAGCACTAGCTCTGATTTGTTAATAAATGCAGGATGTGAGATTGTCCAAGAAATAACTTATGTTCAATGACTATCATGCTGTCATATTCAGATTCTAAATGCATACTACTCCATAGGTCACATGCATGATGCATCCAAAGCTTAGACTAAGCAACTTAAATCATTTGCTCCTGTTTTAAATAATGTTGCTCAGTACCTGGTGATCAGCAGATAAAAATGTGCATCTCTTAGTTTGACTTGAATACCAGAAGATGGTGTCCCTGCTGTTATTGGCTTAGGCACGGACAGACTCCCTTTTTAACTTCTGATAGAGCTGATGCTGATTTATTATGCAGGTCTCTAATGTGGAAGATGTGCACATGACAGACAAAATTCTATTCTCATTTACAGTAGTGAAAATCAAGTAACTCCACTGAAATCAGTAGAATCAATCCAGACTTACACAGAGCAGATTTTTGCCTGGGTGACTCAAATTACCTTTTGAGTGAATGTGACAATTGGATGAGTCTTTTCCAGTGAGTTGGGAGACATAGGACAGGAGATGTTGCAGAGAAGCACCTGCTTGTGAGTGCTTTTTAGCAAAAGGGGTTAATCGAATCCTACCAGAAGATTTATAGAGTTGCCGGTGCAAAATGTTAACTGCACCATGGGGGCACTGTTCTGCAGTTTGAAATTCCAGCAGTAGATTTCTATTATAATTACCATATATACTCGTTCATAAGCCGATTTTTTTTAGTAAAAAAGGGAAGCACCAGAGAAGGGGGTCGGCTTATGAACGGGTATAGAGAGGAAGAGGTGGGACACAGCCCCTCCCCCCAACAGAGAGAGAAAGGAGAGGCAGCAGAGCCAGAAGGGAAGAGGCGGGGCCAGAATCTCTCCGCTTCTGGCCACGCTGCTCTCCCCCGGGCCTCCGAAGCAGCTGCAGCTTCGGGGCTGGCAGGCTGCAGCTGTGCCACTTGGCCCTGCCCCCAAGAGCAGGCTGTGGCCCGCCGCCGGAGCACGCTGCGGCCGTGCTGCCTGGCCCAGCCCGCTGGAACATGCTGCTGCTGCGCCGCCCGATCTGGCCCGCCGAAGCAGACTGTGGCCGTGCTGCCCAGCCTGCCGGAGCAGCTCCATCCAGGTCAGAGACATCCTCCCCTGGCCCTCCCCAGATAAGGTGGGAAGGGATGGGATGGGGAGAGTATGGGGGTCCCGGGCTAGGGGTGGGGTCATATGGGGGGTGGTCACAGGGGTTACTCCCCTGACTCCCAGCTTCTCCCCCCCCCCAAAAAAATTTCCCCACCAGTTGCTGTCCTGGCCCATCAGGGTAAGCAGCTGGGCACGCTGGGACACTTTGTTTACTTAGGTTTACCTCCATGCCTGTGGACGCTTGAGGTAAACAAACCATCTCGGCCTGCCAGTGGCTTATCCTGATGGCCCGGGAGCCAAAGTTTGCTGCCCCCTGAATTATAGGGTCGGCTTATGAACGGGTTATAAAAAATTTCCATTTTTACTATCCATCTTGGGGGATCGGCTTATAAACGAACCAGCTTATGATAGAGTATATAAAGTATATCAGTTTCCAGTGGACTTCCAAGTCAGTGGCCCATTGTTTGTTCTATCTTGCTTTCAAATGTCAGTCAAAATGTGATAGCAGTGGCTCAGAATTTGACACCAAAAGGAACCACACCCTTCTGTCTCAGTGAATGTTGCTATAATATAGGGCTAGAGGTTGATGAAATGTTTACAGTGAAACCTCAATTCAAGAGAAACATGGATGTCTTCAAATATTATCAAGATCAAACCCGGTCCATATTTGAATCATAGAATATCAGGGTTGGAAGGGACCTCAGGAGGTCATCTAGTTCAACCCCCTGCTCAAAGCAGGACTAATCCCCAACTAAATCATCCCAGCCAGGGCTTTGTCAAGCCTGACCTTAAAAACCTCTAAGGAAGGAGACTCCACCACCTCCCTAGGTAACCCATTCCAGTGCTTCACCACCCTCCTAGTGAAAAAGTTTTTCCTAATATCCAACCTAAATCTCCTCCACTGCAACTTGAGATCATTACTCCTTGTTCTGTCATCTGCTACCACTGAGAACAGTCTAGATCCATCCTCTTTGGAACTCCCTTTCAGGTAGTTGAAAGCAGCTATCAAATCCCCCTTCATTCTTCTCTTCTGCAGACTAAATAATCACAGTTCCCTCCGCTTCTCCTCATATGTCATGTGCTCCAGCCCCCTAATCATTTTTGTTGCCCTCCGCTGGATTCTTTCCAATTTTTCCACATCCTTCTTGTAATGTGGGGCCCAAAACTGAACACAATACTCCAGATGAGGCCTCACCAATGCCAAATAGAGGGGAATGATCATGTCCTCGTTCTGCTGGCAATGCCCCTACTTAACAGCCCAAAATGCCGTTAGCATTCTTGGCAACAAGGGCACACTGTGATTCATATCCAGCTTCTCGTCCACTGTAACCCCTAGGTCCTTTTCTGCAGAACGAATGCCTAGCCACTCGGTCCCTAGTCTGTAGCAGTGCATTGGATTCTTCCGTCCTAAGTGCAGGACTCTGCACTTGTCCTTGTTGAACCTCATCAGATTTCTTTTGGCCCAATCCTCTAATTTGTCTAGGTCCCGCTGTATCCTATCCCTACCCTCCAGTGTATCTACCACTCCTCCCAGTTTCGTGTCATCTGCAAAGTTGCTGAGGGTACAATACATGCCATCCTCCAGACCATTAATGAAGATATTGAACAAAACCAGCCCCAGGACTGACCCTTGGGGCACTCCACTTGATACCGGCTGCCAACTAGACGTGGAGCCATTGATCACTACCCGTTGAGCCCGACGATCTAGCCAGCTTTCTATTCACCTTATAGTCCATTCATCCAGTGCATACTTCTTTAACTTGCTGGCAAGAATACTGTGGGAAACCGTATCAAAAGCTTTGCTAAAGTCAAGGAATAACACATCCACTGCTTTCCCCTCATCCACAGAGCCAGTTATCTCCTCATTGAAGGCAATTAGGTTAGTCAGGCATGACTTGCCCTTGGTGAATCCATGCTGACTGTTCCTGATCACTTGCCTCTCCTCTAAGTGCTTCAAAATGGATTCCTTGAGGACCTGCTCCATGATTTTTTCCAGGAACTGAGGTGAGGCTGATTGGCCTGTAGTTTCCCGGATCTTCCTCCTTCCCTTTTTTAAAGATGGGCACTACATTTGTCTTTTTCCAGTCATCTGGGACCTCCCCGATCTCCATGAGTTTTCAAAGATAATGGCCAATAGCTCTGCAATCACATACACCAACTCCTTTAGCACCCTCGGATGCAGTGCATCCAGCCCCATGAACTTGTGCTTGTCCAGCTTTTCTAAATAGTCCTGAACCATTTCTTTCTCCACAGAGGGCTGGTCACCTCCTCCCCATGCTGTGCTGCCCAGTGCAGCAGTCTGGGAGCTGACCTTGTTCATTAAGACAGAGGCAAAAAAAGCATTGAGTACATTAGCTTTTTCCACATCCTCTGTCACTAGGTTGCCTCCCTCATTCAGTAAGGGGCCCACACTTTCCTTGACTTTCTTCTTGTTGATAACATATCTAAAGAAACCTTTCTTGTTACTTTTAACATCCCTTGCTAGCTGCAACTCCAAGTGTGATTTGGCCTTCCTGATTTCACTCCTGCATGCCTGAGCAATATTTTTATACTCCTCCCTGGTCATTTGTCCTTCTTCCACTTCTTGTAACCTTCTTTTTTGTGTTTAAGATCAGCATGGATTTCACTGTTAAGCCAAGCTGGTCGCCTGCCATATTTACTATTCTTTCTACACGGCGGGATTGTTTGTTCCTGCAACCTCAATAAGGATTCTTTAAAATACAGCCAGCTCTCCTGTTCTCCTTTTCCCCTCATGTTATTCTCCCAGGGGATCCTGCCCATCAGTTCCCTGAGGGAGTCAAAGTCTGCTTTTCTGAAGACCAGAGTCCGTATTCTGCTCCTCTCCTTTCTTCCTTGTGTCAGGATCCTGAACTTGACCATCTCATGGTCACTGCCTCCCAGGTTCCCATCCACTTTTGCTTCCCCTACTAATTCTTCCCTGTTTGTGAGCAGCAGGTCAAGAAGAGCTCTGCCCCTAGTGAGTTCCTCCAGCACTTGCACCAGGAAATTGTCCCCTACACTTTACAAAAACTTCCTGGATTGTCTGTGCACCACTGTATTGCTCTCCCAGCAGATATCAGGGTGATTGAAGTCTCCCATGAGAACCAGGCCGCGTGATCTAGTAACTTCTGTTAGCTGCCGGAAGAAAGCCTCGTCCACCTCATCCCCCTGGTCTGATGGTCTATAGCAGACTCCCACCACACATCACCTTTGTTTTTCACACTTCTACAATTAATCCACAAACGCTCAGGTTTTTCTGCAGTTTCATACTGGAGGTCTGAGCAGTCATACTGCTCTCTTACATACAATGCAACTCCCCCACCTCTTCTGCCCTGCCTGTCCTTCCTGAACAGTTTATATCCATGCATAACAGGACTTCAGTCATGTGAGTTATCCCACCAAGTCTCTGTTATTCCAATCACATCATAATTATTTGACTGTACCAGGACTTCCAGTTCTCCCTGTTTGTTCCCCAGGCTTCTTGAATTTGTATATAAGCACTTAAGATAACTCGCTGATCATCCTGCTTTCTCAGTATGTGTCAGGACTCCTCCCCTCTTTCACTCTCCTGCTCGTGCTTCCTCCTGGTATCCCACTTCCCAACTTACCTCAGGGCTTTGGTCTCCTTCCCCACAGGGAAGGAGTTTAAAGCCCTCCTTACTCGGTTAGCCAGCCTGCTTGCGAAGATGCTCTTCTCTCTCTTCATTAGGTGGAGCCTGTCTCTTCCTACCAATCCTTGTTCTTGGAACAGCATCCCATGGTCAAAGAATCCAAAGCCTTTTCTCTGACACCACCTGTGTAGCCATTCGTTGACTTCCACGATTCGACAATCTCTACCTGGGCCTTTTCCTTCCACAGGGAGGATGGACGAGAACACCACTTGCACCTCAAACTCTTTTATCCTTCTTCCCAGAGTCACGTAGTCTGCAGTGATCTGCTCAAAGTCATTCCTGGCAGTATCATTGGTGCCCACGTGGAGAAGCAGGAAGGGGTAGTGATCCGAGGGCTTGATGAGTCTCAGCAGTCTCTCCGTGACATCGTGAATCCTAGCTCCTGGCAAGCAGCACACTTCTCCGTTTTCCCGGTTGGGACAGCAGATAGATGACTCGGTCTCTCTTAGAAGGGAGTCCCCGACCACCACCACCCATCTCCTCCTCTTGGGTGCGGTGGTTGTGGAACCCCCATCCCTAGGACAGTGCATCTTATGCCTTCCAATCGGTGGAGTCTCCTGCTCCCTTCCCTCAGATGTATCATTTAGTCCACTCTCCGCATTAGTACCTGTGGAGAGAACATGAAAACGGTTGCTAACCTTATCTGCATTGCTGGTACATGGATCCTCCTCTTTCTTCTTCTGGAGGTCACATGCTGCTAATTTTCTTCACCGTCCTTCTGTCTCCACTACCCAGCCTGCTCTGGTTCTTTAGAATGTTGTGCCCCTAGAAACATATCCTGACATCTGTCCAGGAAATCTTCATTTTCTCTTTTGTAACGCAGAGTCGATACTTGTTTCTCCAGTCCTCGAACCTTCTCTTCCAATATGGAGACCAGTTTGCAATTTGTACAGACAAAGTCGCTTCTGTCCTGTGGAAGAAAGACAAACGTGGCCCATCCTGTGCAGGTCACAACAGCTGATCGCTCACCATCCATATTTCCTTCCTTCTAAGAGCATCCTCAGCTGTTGCAGTAACTACTCAGAGATGCCTGCAAAATGAAAGCCTCAGTGGGCTCTCCCCAGGCGAACTCCCAGTCAAACTCCCTCTGTTAGCCTCTCCATTGTTTGCAATGATTCACAAAGTTTCACAACCCTTATGAGAGAATTTAGGCTTCCTTTATTTTAAGCAAACCTTGACCTGTGGTTTCACATCAGACTCAGGAAAAACCTCAAGATTGTGACTTGATGTTTTGGGACTTTTTTAAACTGCAAATTCAAAGCAAACTTCAGGGTATGTGAATGCAGATTAATCAAATATGAATGAAAGCCTTGAACAAACCCCTGTCAACTGAAACCACTAAGACTGACACAGGTGCAAGCAGTGACCTCCAGAGATGAAAGGAATGTATTTCCATTTTCATATAGAATATTATTTCATAGAATCATAGAGTCATAGACTTTAAGATCAGAAGGGACCATTATGATCGTCTAGTCTGACCTCCTGCATGACGCAGGCCACAGAATCTCACCCACCCACTCCTGCAACAAACCCCTAACGTATGTTTGAGCCACTGAAGTCCTCAAATCATGGTTTAAAGACTTCAAGGTGCAGAGAATCCTCCAGCAAGTGACCCATGCCCCACGTTGCAGAGGAAGGCGAAAAACCCCCAGGGCCTCTGCCAATCTGCCCTGGAGGAAAATTCCTTCCTGACCCCAAATATGGCGATCAGCTAAACCCTGAGCATGTGGGCAAGACTCAGCAGCCAGACACCCAGGAAAGAATTCTCTGTAGTACCCCAGATCCCACTCCATCTAACATCCCATCACAGGCCATTGGGCATATTTACAGCTAATAGTCAGAGATCAATTAATTGCCAAAATTAGGCTATCCCATCATACCATCCCCTCCATAAACTTATCACTCTTAGTCTTGAAGCCAGATATGTGTTTTGCTCCCACTTCTCCCCTTGGGATATTCATATATATATTTTCATATAGAGGCTGTGCCAGCTTTCATGGGAGTAAAATACTGGCTGCCCTCTCAGCTTCTAACAGAGAATGTCATGCATGCACTAGGAACTTCTTCGGTAGATGTTCTGAGGTTACTGGCATGCCCAGTTCAATCCTGATTTTCCACCTTCCATGTACAGTGGAGTCCTTGAACAGACTTTCACAACTGAGTGCTCCTGTGGATAGAAGTGGGCACTTTACATTCCAATTTACTGTTTCTTTGGGTTGGGAAGCCCACCTAACTTCCTACTGTCCCCTGAACTGACTAGTGTTTGAGATATATTGGCAAGTACTTCATCCCTAATAGACTCTACCTGCAACAGAATAAATCAGAGAGAGGGTCAGAAAGTCCTCACACACAAAAGAGCTGCAAAGAATTATGCAGGAGTGTGTTAGTCATGAGAGCAGCTTTTGTGCTGCTTCCATGTGTGTTCTCTGTTTGTATGTGAAATCCCATGCTAGCAGCTGGGAGAACTGTATAGAAAGTTGGTCCTTCTGATATTGTCTTGCGTGATATTATGCCTGTCGTCCATCTATAAGCAGGTATTTGTAAACAAGCTCTTAGATCTTAATTAGGAGACAACCTAAAGCCTGTTATAAATTTCAGTATTTTGCATTATAACGGAGTAGTAATTTGTAAGCTGCTGCTTTGCAATTGGAACCATAGCCATATTCCTGTCTTCAGTACATTATTTGGGTAACAGGTTTTATCACTTTATGCTCTGAGTTAAATCAATTAAAAACAACATTTTTCTTTTGTGTTGGTTTTCCAGGGTGTGTGTGTGTATGTTTTGTAACATATTGTAAGTTACATTTTTCTAAAGATTTTATTTTAAGTTTTAGTATTTTGAATTATTTATACATGAACAGTAGTGGCGGATGTTACTATATATGCAATCTGGATGAAAGATCTGGCAGTTAAAGAGGATATAAAGATAAATCACTAGGAAAACCTTTCTTTCTGCCTGAAAATCTCAAGAGGGAAATAACTCAAAATTGAAGTTATGGCACATAATCAGGAAAATATTAAAAGGACTTTTTAAAGTCACAGAATAATAAATTTCCTATTATAAATTCACTGCTTGGAAAGTAGGAAAATGTTAATTTCTCTTTCTGTTTCTCTCTCATGAGCACTCTCTTTGTTAAATAAGACCAATGCTTCAATACACAACATAAACAAATCAACATTATCAAATGAAGACACAGAGGATCAGACTAGTATATGTTTCTTTGTGTTCCTTTGTGGGCCTGGTTCAAATCCATTGAAGTCAGTGGAAAAATTCATTGACTTCAGTGTGCTTTGGTTCAGGTCCTGTAACATCTTCTCCAAAGAGAGTAGCAATTCTGTTTCTTCAGAGAATAGGAGTAGGTTGTCTCTTTTGGATATGGTATTTTTCTGTCTGAGTGTAGATGTAAGTTATATGCCACTCCATGAATGGGGAAGGGTTAGGATCATTCCAGTTTCTTACTGTAATCTGAAAAAAAACCTATAAAGTAAAAGTTTTTTAAGTATGGAGTGGTGCTTCTCCAAGCAAAGGAGGCAAAGCTGTATAAGAGTTAGATAGTAGGTCAGGTCATAATAGAAAAAAATATATATTTAATACTGCAATGGAAAAAGCCAACATTCAAGATGACTATTATTTACAGCAAATTATTTATCCAGCACTACAGGATTGTGTCATTTAGCAATTCTGCAGCCTGGAGACATGTGGATTGTCTATTTGAGAGAGATTTTTCTGGTGCATTTGAAAAATAAACTGATATTTAAGTGGGTTGGGATTACAGAAAACATTAAGAACACTTTGTCATTTGCAGTTGTTAAAAAGGTTGTCCTTTTCATTCAGATGCTGACCTCATCTTGGTTATTCAAGCCTTCGGTGTGTGTCACATGGAGCTGTTTGTTAAAATAGTTTGGAAATTGAATGTAATACAGATTAGGGCTACTGGTTTAGCTGCACTAAAACACCCACGGCTGGCCTCTGTCAGTTGTCTTGGGCTTTCAGGGCTTGGAACGTAGGGCTATATAATTGTAATGTAGATGTTTGGGCTCAGGCTGGAGCCCAGGCTCTGCAGAAAATGGAAGGCAGGAGCATGAAGACAGAGCTCACCAATGACCTTTGTGTTGCATGGGTCTTCCGCACTTATCCTCATCAATGGGGTGCCTGATCCAATCAAGGTATGCAGCAGATAACTTTGTCCTGGTATTGGTGTTGTTTAGCATATGCAAAATTTCACTCATTCCCTTCCTTCGAGAGTAGTCTAGCTATTGCAGGGTCTTTGTAAATTCCTGAAGCAGTGATGAACTGAAATGATGGTGTAGACCACTTTGTGGATACAAGAGCCCAGAAACTTGGAGTGGGAAAAGTATTTATTTAAATCTGTTTTGTGGAGAGGTTTGGGCATCAGCTTGTTTTAGAATAAAAAACATTCTCTTCAGAAGGGGGTGCAGAGCCAGGAGTAATTGCTTAAACAGGAGTTTGGTTAGTTAGATGTTTAATGTATCAGAGATGGCTGCTAGTTCGGTCAACTTTTCCAGCTTCTCCATTGCAAAACCATTGTCTAGCCACTGGGAAACCAAGTCAGAATTGAATATTAAGTAGTCAGCTATCTTAGAAACCAACTGCATCCCATCAAGGAATTGAGAGAGATATTTTTTTGAGACCAAGGATAAATTATCTCGGGGGTGTCTGTTTTAGCAGTATACAGTGAAGGGCAAATTCCCTAAGCCCAATGCACTCTTCAGTATGCTGACAGAATCTTACCAATTGCATCCTAGGACACTCTGTATTGCCCCTCCAGCAAATTAGCCTTTGAGGAGGTGGTGTCAGGACGCTGGTATTTAACCCAGGATCACCAGGTTGCTAGACAACATCCTTAGCCACTGTGCCATGGTGGCACACTGAATTGCTGCCCATGACCAATAGTCTTAGGGCTAAAGTCCTACAGACTCCCAGCAGCCATACCCCTAGCACTGATTTGCTGGATAGACAGCATTCTCATCTATATAAAGACCCCAACAGGAAGATGAAGCTGTCTGAGCAACAGGCTCCTGCAGATTGCTGCCTGGACCGCCTTGCCCTGCTGCCTTGCCTGACCCAGCCTTGCTGCCCTGCTGCCTCACCACCTCTCCTGACCTCGTCTCTCTAAACTGGGATTGGATCTTCTGACTACTGACCTCTACAGGAACTCTGACCCTGGCCCCAGGCTGCCTCTGATACTGATTGACTCCCCTCATCCCTTCCCCAGGTACCCAACCACCCTCACACACTTGACTACTATTATGGACGGCCTACCTCAGCCACCAGGCATTACATACCGCTTCAGTCTCCTCCTAGGTTCATCCTACCCCAAAAGAGAATGGAACCCACACTCCCCATCAGTACTCAGCCCAGGCTGGGGAAGCTAATGATTCAACCAGAGGACCAAACTCAGCGATGAATCCTGGTCATGTGCAATCTTAGGCCCATTGCGCATACAGTAAGAAGCATCATCACAGGTGCCCCAGGGGATGCTGATCCTCCAAGAGCAGATCGTTCACCTAAAGTCAGAACACCAAGCCTTCTGAGCTTTTTCAGGGAGAACTGCCTCCTGACTTCCCAGATCATGCCAACCAGAACCTCAGGAAGGATGCCATGCCCAGGCTTCAGAAACAGGGAGAGATGTTTGGGCAACAAAACAGCCTTCCTTGTTACTACGGTCAGGCATTACACTCCCTGCAAAATATTAGGAGTTTTCAAATGTATTAAAAACGTAAAATAGAGACATACTACCGCTACACCAGCAAAATGAATGCCCTATTGCCATACAGCCGGGGGCCATGATTCTATTTGCGCAAATATATTGCATGTCAGAACCTGAATTAGCTGACCTTAAGGACTACATCCACAAGAATATGAAGGAAGATTTTTATTTGGCATTCCACATCCATGGCTGGAGCTCCTCTCCTCTTTGTGAAATAGAAAGATGGCTGCCTAAGACTCTATGTGGACTACTGTGCCCTAAATAAAATCATTGTGTGGAATCAATACCTGGTACCCCTGATGCCAGAGCTACTGGACTGGGTAAGAACAGCCCAGGTATTCACCAATTTAGACTCAGAGGAGCATGCTTTTTTGGACTTACTAATGTGCCCACAACCTAATCAATTATGACTAATGAGATATGCTGGATCACTGTGGTTACCTACTTAGATGACATCCTGATTTACTTGGAAGACCAGAATACACACAACCAGCATGTGCACAACATCCTAAAAGACTCCACCAGCACTTTGATCAGCCTGCCATCAAACTCTTAGGCTACATTCTGTCCGCTGAGGGAATCCAAATGGATCCCTAGTACCTGGAAGCAGTTTGCAATTGGACAACACCATGAAACATTGAGAAATTTAGTGCTTCATTGAACTTGTGAATTTCTACAGGTGTTTTACACAGGACTACTCTTGAATCCTGGCCCCTATAATCTTTGTTACGAAAACTCACCAAGTTTGCTTGGGCACCAAAAGACCAAGAAGCCGTCAATCATCTGAAAATTCTCCTCCATGCCCATCCTTGCACACCCTGACCCAAGTCAGATGTTTATCTTGGAAACTAATGTTTCCAATGTCACCATCAATGTGGTTCTGTCCCAGAAACAGGGTCTTGACCAAAAAATTCATCCCTGTGCATACCGTTCCCACAAATTCATTCCTCCTGAGTGCAATTATGAAATTTTGGACAAAGAGCTACTTAACATTAAAGTGGCTTTTGAGACCTGGAGATATTAGCTAGAGGGAGCCAGACACTCTGTTCACTGGTCACAAAAATCTAGAATACTTATTCTCTGCTAAGCCTTAACCCAACAACAGCTATGTTGGTCTTTTCTAGGTTTGATTTTACTGTCACCTACAACCCTGGCTCTGCAACGAGAAGACAGATGCTCTGTCTTACAAAATAGAATATGTTAACGATCCTAAGTGACCTAAAGAAGAGCTTCCCTGTATCCTGAAACCACATCACTTCCATGGAGGATCATTGCTATCCAGTTTGTTCATGACCATAGGTTTTGCCCTACCAAATGACCCGTTGGCCCAGATACTCCTAAATTCCAATGTGGAACCTCAAAATAAGTTAACACAAAAGGGTGGACTCCTCCTCATTCATGGGTGTATTTACTTCTGGAGATCCTACATATTTGCCAACATATCTTTTGGGCTGGACACGTAGGCCAGGCAAAGACGATTTTTGTGACACATTGGTTATTCTGGTGGCCAAAACTGCAGTCTCACATTCAGGTGTATGTCCAGTCTTGCAACACCTGTGACTGTACCAAAGTGCCTTGAACTAAACCCTTTGAGATGCTAATACCCACACTGAGACCCCCTTGAGATCTTGGGCTAATATTACAATGGACTTCATTGTTGAATTGTCAGAATCTGAGGGATGCTGTACCACTAATAAGGATGGTGCACTTCTTTCCCTGCATATGTCTTCCCACCGCCAAAGACAATGCTGGTGTCCTCATCACACACATGTTCCACCTCCACGGCCTCCCAGACCACATCACCTCAAACTGGGAGTCCCAGTTTGTGTATCTGTTTTGGAGAGAGGTGTTCTGACTATTACCAGTGTGTCTCCATGCATCTTCTGCCTATCATCCACAAACCAATGGCTAATCAGAAAAAGTAAACCAGGTCTTAGAACAATACCTATGAGGCTTCACAAACTACCACCAAAATGACTCTGATTTCATATCTGGAATTTGCGTATTACAATGCAGACCATGCCTCGATAAAGATAAGCTTATATTTTTGCAAATTATGATTTTCACCTCTGTTTCTACCTGAAGTTCCCACAGCCTCAGACCTGGTTTGTCAACTCCATCAAATACAGAAAGAATTGAAACAAAACTGAGATGGCATACAAACATCATGCTGACCATCACTGGCAGGAGGGCCCTACCTTTAGGAAAAGTGCGGCTATCAGCCAAACACCTCAAGACAGGCAGACACATACGTAAACTGGACTTCAAGTACGTAGGACCCTACCAGATGCACAGGAAAATCAACCCTGTAACTTCAAACTTCAGCTTTCTCTCTACCTTAAGGTGCACCCTAAATTCAATGTCTTCCTCTTTAAACTCTTCTCTGACAATCCCTTTCCTGAATTAAAAAAACAAAAACAAAAACCTTCCACTTTGCCAGCCAAGGCCAAGAAGAGTACCTCATCCATGAGATCCTAGATTCCCACGTATAAAGAGAGAAAATATGATACCTCATCCTGGGAACCTGCCCACTATGTGCATGCTCCTGAAAAGGTCAGAGCCTTCCAGAGAGCCCATCCAGATAAGCCCAGTCCTTTGGCACCTTGAGATTGCACCAAGGGAGAAGGTGGTGTCAGGACTCCAGTATTTAATCCAGGCTTTCCAAGTCCCTAAATGACCACCTTAGCTGCTGTGTCACAGCAGCATGCAGAACCACTACCCTGTCCAACAGCCTATGTGCTAAAGGCCTACAGACCCCCAGCCTCCATGCCCCTGGCACCCAATGGGCTGGACAGACAGCATCTTCGTTGTGTGTCTGGACTATATAAAGACCCCAACAAAAACAGGTACCAGACCACCCTTGCACACTTGACTACTGCTATGGACTGTCACCTAGCCTGCCTCAGCCACTGGGCATTACAGGTGGGTAGAGCAGGCAGGGGACATAGCTGAGGGGGCTGTATCTGAAGGGGAGGAGCACTTGTTCCTTGTGACAAGTGTTGTTTAGTGTCAGGTGAAAAAATTGGTGACCCACTGATGTAAGTCCTTTCTCTAATGGAAGAAACAATGAACTTTTAGGCCTCAGGGTCCTTACCTTAAAACAAAATATCTGATGGGAGAGGGACTGATGGAAAGTCATTTATCACAGGTTCTGTGCATGGCTGAAGTCTCTACAAGAGCCCCAGAGCATCTAGAAATATTTACCTGGCACTCAAAGTTGCTCGTTCTAGGACAATTTTGTATCTCTTTTTGCATAAGAAGTGATTTGTCTCATGAAATATAGTCACCTCAAGTAAGGAAAACCTTTGTGCTGCATGCACCATAATTTGTTTTCACAGGGGGCTTTCTTAAAAAAAAAAAAGAGATAACGTGACAGTTATTTAAGATTGATTTGAAATAATTTAGCAAGCAGTGATCTAATAAAAAAGTTAAAGCACAGAGCATAAGTGTGTTTAGTTTGGTGGCCTACCAAGCCTAATTGTAAATGGGGAGAAAATAGCTTCAAAAGTTTATGAACATTCTAGGACAGCAAAAATATTTGGGAGTAAGTGTGTATAAATCAATTCAGTCACACTCCAGGACACTGTGTTTCAGAGTTTGTCACTTTATAATAGAAATTTTAGTGTTCAGCAGGAAGGGGGGAAAAACAACTTTTGAAATATAAACTCTGTAAATGGGAATTCAGGTTTCCATTGACTGACTCTTAAACTTAAGGGTCAGACTCATTAAGGCAGTTGGTAATTCAATTGATACAATTTTTATTTTTATGAAATATTAAGCATTTTCCAAACATTAAATCTCTTTTCCTTCTATATTAGTTATCTCTTATACTCTTGGGACAAATTATGCTTTGTCATACTAATTGAACTCTACTGAAACTAGTTGAGTTACACTGGATTTTTCATTGCTGTATTTAAAAGCCAAAATTGACTTCTCTTCTTCAGAAATGCAGTCATGTTTTCTTTGCTTGCATGCAGAAATATTTTTCTGTTATAAATATCACTTCGACTATTCAACACCTTTTTCAGTGCCACCTGCACAAAGAGCAATGAAAGAAACTCATTTTTTTTATTTCCAGTAAACCCTCGTGATACATTTTTTTATATCCATCAAATTTCCCAGTTCCATTTGTTTTTTAAAGCACGTGAACTAGAAGAATTTTTTTTCTCTAATCATTTTCTTTTTTTTGAAATTGGCCTGAAGAACACAAGATTTTGGATAGAGTATGTAAAGTGCCTGGAACATATAGAGAAGTAAAATTAGTTTAAGTAAACGTGGAACTATGTAGACAGAAAACTGAGCAAATATGTGCATGGAAAAAAAAAAGAGAGAGAGAGATGTTAGATGTTTCTTGTCGCTGGAGAAAATAAACAAACATTTCACTGAAATAGACTTTCACAGAATGCAACTTAGGCCCTGATTCTGAAACTGGCTCTGTGTGGGGTGGACCTGGTGCCTGTGCAGAGCCCATTGCAGAATTGCAATCCTGCGTTGTATTTTCCCATATCTTGTCTCTTTACAATACTTTTGGTAGTAGAAAACTGACTCCTGGAGTTTATCTGGTAAGAGAAATGTCTGAAAATCCAACACCAAAGAAGTGTAACAGGTTCTTGCATTTTGTCTTACGGCATTCATATATATACGTACATTCCTGTATATAAAATATTCTTATGTGGATGAAATAATTTATGATCTGGAATTTATAGTAAGCATCACACTTATTTATAATATGTGGACTATTGAAAAATGCTTGACTATTCTGCTCCAAAATAAATGCCTTGATATAAAGCACTGTCTGCTACTGTGAAAACGGACATTTTAAAAAGGCATAACATGTTAACTGAACTGAGACAGTTAATGCTGTATCTTTCATGTGCATGATAGTGAAATCCACATGAAAGCAAAACTCTTAACTCCCACTCCTGTACTGCATATCACCAAAAATTGAGACTCCCTGCATTTGGACTGCAGGATCAGCCTCTATATCAAGTAAACCTCCTCCACTGAAATACAGTATATGAGTCATCTATTGCCCTGTACAGCCTCATGTTTTAATTAAATTAGATCATAATGTCTAAGGAGGCGTGTGAACCATTGTTAAGATGCTCTTTGCCCTGTGAAGCAGACTACATGGCTCATCCACAAACTCGGTGGATCCATGGACTATTTGTGCCTCAATACTGGTTCTGGCTCTTTTATGCATTTGTGCTCCTCTCAGCCCCCTACCTCCTTTGGAGACCTGCTGGCAGAGATTTTTTCTAATCTCAGAGCCTCAGATCCTTGGGTGAAGGGATTCTGTGGAAAATGCAACTCCAGGCTGTTCTTTTGTTCTTCCCAAACTCCATGGGACTAGAGGAGAGATGATGTACACTGTCTCTGCCCAGTATCTACCTTCTTCCCTTGCGCCTTAGGCCTCCAGTTAGGCCCGCAGCCTGGGGATTTTCCAGGCTGGAGCTGCCCCGCTCCTCTAGCCTTCCCCCAGCCCTGCTCCACTCTCAGTACCCTGCTCAGCTCCCTGGCAGCCAGGCCCTTCTCTCTTTACAGGCAGAGAAAGAGAGAGACTCTGGGCTCCTGGCTCGCAGCCTCTTATAGGGGCCAGCTGGGCCTGATTGAGGCGTGGCCCCAGCTATTACTGCCTTCCCCCAGTCAGCCCAGGCTTTGCTTCACAGCCTGCCACAGCCCTCTCCCAGGGCTGTTTTAAGTCCTTCAGGGCAGGAGCAGGGGACCACCCTGCTACAGGGCCATTATTATTTAGATTGTGGCAGTGCCCAAAGACCCCTTTGTGCTAAGTGCTGAACATGCCTATAGGAATACATTATCTCTGCCCTGAAGATCATACAGTCATAAAAGAAAAAAAGAAAAAAAACCTACACCACCAACAATGTAAGGTGATGAAAAGTGAGGCAACATAAAAGGAACGAGGGTGAAGATGAATTTGTGAGTTCTTTTTTAACATACTTTCATATTAGCTTTATCTATATTACAAAAGTATAGTTTCAGATTGTGGAGAGCCACTCAGGATTGATGAGGGGAAGGAAAAGATAATTGATGAGGGGCATTGGCCACTTTTGGAAGATGGGATACTGGGCTGGATGGACAATTGGTCTGACCAGTTGAACATCTGGCCATTCTGATGTTCTTATGTTCTGTTCACATGGGGAACGGGCGCTTTAAAAATGTCTGGAATGGGGATCATGTCCATCGTGGATATTTAGCACGTTGATGTTGGAAACAGTGCCCTGCACTCAAGTCCATGTACCAAAACACTAACCAGCCCACATTCGAATGCATACGGATTCCAATATATGTGTATTGTCAGTATGATATTATATAGTATTCATAGCTCTAAACATTCTTAAATTGCATTAATCACCAGTACATCCTTACAGGTAAATAATCTGCCAAGCACCCCACAGCAGTACCAATATCTGCTATAGTCAAATAACATTTCCCTTTTTGCAGGTGAGGTTTCATATATTTTAAACATCTCAAAATCGTTCTTAGAGCTACTGAAAACAATAACGGATTATGGCTCAGTTTCTGGATATATGATAAATGATGTGAAAGTACAAACTATGATTCTAGGCAGCACGAAACTAGAAGATAATCAGTTTTTAGGTAAATGTAAGTGGAAAAGGGACTGAATAACTAAGAGTACAAAATGCCAGACACTGGATTTATGGCTCATTATAACAATCTGTAACTCACTAACCCTCCTTTGTCCTATGACTGAAGAAGTGTTAACTTCCCACTTCACCTTGAATGGTCTCTTGCAACATATATTTACTCCTTATAGTTAATAATCTGTTTCACCTTGTATTTATTTGTCACACTCTGAGTACCTTTCCCAGACTTGAAGAAAAAATCTGTGTAAGCTCAAAAGCTTGTCTCTCTGACCCACAGAAGTTGATCCAATAAAAGATATAACTTCACCCACCTTGTCTCTCTAAGATCAAAAACAGTAATTTAAATACAAATTACAGCAAATTGTTCAACAAATATGATGACTTAAAGAGATGGAATGTTCTGTCCTTATTTTGTAGTACTTAGGGTAGATCAATTGATATGAATGTGTTCCCAAGAGTACGAATTTTATACAGTGCTTTCTAATACAATCCTCAAGAATCAGGTAGAATCGATTGAAAAGCAAATATCAAGATTCAGATGGAATGTGGGGGGAGGATATAAACTGAGAGTAAAATATTAACCATTACAGCTCTTGGTGAAGTGCGGGAGGAAGGATATAGTGCTAGCTCTACTGTGAGCAGCACAAGTTCCCTTTAATGGAGGAAATACCTGTGGAAAAGCATTGTTGTCTATATTTTGCCCACCATAATGAAATAAGCACAACATTCACAGTGACATGCTGGAGGGAACACCATGGTATTTGGAATAATCTTTATATTTTCTCGGGTGACAAATTAAGTGGCTTCTAATATGATGTAATGGTTAATGCAAGAGTTATTTCAGAGATCTGTCCCCAAGGTTCCTATTATCATCACATTAGGGAAATGTCATACATTTTCTGCAACTGAAGAAAGATAGATAGATACATGTTCAGAATTCTTGTTACTGCAGCCAATAAATATATTTAATCCATATGGGCTGTCTGAGCATTTGCTTCTAGCCCTACATTAAGGGGCAGTGTGCAACTCTACCACACAAGGAGGTATCCTGGGAAAGAAGTGTTCTCAGGGGAGCATAGATTCAGTGGTGCATCAATATACCAAGACTTCACCCGCTCCCCATCCATCTGCAAGTGGGACGTTACTGGGTCTGCAGTCTTTATTCTCCACACCTGCAATCATGATGTGGGAGTCATGGGGTGGCTCTTACTTCCTCTCTGTACAGCTGCATGTGGCTGGGCAATAAACTGACCCTATGCTTGTGCAACCCCCTCTCTCCCACCCCCAAACGAAAGTACTATAAAAAGTGAATGACACAAATAAAGGATTTAGAGAGCTGGAATGACTTACTGCCTAAATTAGATTACTAATGGAACTATATAAGGATAAATCTACCACTATCAGTCTAGGCTAGATTCTTATACTGGTCTCTGACTTCATAGTGATATGAGCATTTCTCAAGAATAAGAATGACAAGCATATCATCTCTTTCTTCCTTCCCTACTGACAGAAAGATGAATACTACCTCAGCTCTGTGATTTATTTCTGTATTCTCTTATATCTATCACCCTCTTTTAAAAATATTATGTAAGATAACTTGTATTTTTAACTATTGTTTATCTTTAAAATAATATTTAGTTTAAAAAATCTACATCAATCTCATATGCAGAGTGTAAAACTGACAGGTTACATCTGCCTTGAGCATGTTTTTACTTGTGTCCTGTTTCATGCTGCTTATGGTGCAAATAATAGGAAATAATAGATTTGGCACTGACTGCACCTCCTTCATTGAAGGTCATGACCAGTATATCTGCAGCTTACCATCCTTCATTAAACCACCACCCTTTACTCCCAGGGATCATAAAACAGCATGTGGTTTGGTGTATCGTATGCTCTTGACTTACGTTGTTGTATGCACCATTTTGTCAAATGTACATACTGTGTCAGATGGAATAATTGGGGACCACAGATACTTAAAGATGTTCAAGAAATTTTAGAACAGGAAACTGGTAAAAATAACAGATTGCCAGGTAATGCAGATTATCATGATGAAACGTCACGGTAAACTAATAAAGAACTTTGGGATATCTTCTACAAGATCTCTACTATAGATCTTGAATCCAGTGAGGTAATTCATGTTCCATAGCGGTTAACATTGACAGCCAGACATGTCCCTATACTTCTAATTTTAGACTCGGAGTTACAAACTTTCACCTTGCCAGGAAAGACATTAAAAAATGAAATATCCTCCAGTCAAGTAGGAAAATGTACAATGGGTAGACCTAATTATGTCTTTAGCATGATACATAAATGATAGGCATCCAGTCCATGATAGGCATTGTGCTCTGGAGATGCACAAATCTCAATATTTGTCAAGCAGATCACAAAAAAACATTATGGAGCCTTTAGTTTTCCATTTAAACAAATAAAAATGTATCCCCAAGTATTGCACAGAAAATGACAAAATCATGGACTGATCTAAGCATTGTCTGGTACCAAAGTGAAAAATTATCAAGCCATCGTACTAACATAATTACTCTGGTCTGGAAGCAGGTGCATTAAAGAAACAAATATGAGAAGGCTGGAGGCAGTAGAGATGAGAGTTCTTTGAAAAATGTATCAGCAAAAAGGACGAGGAGTACTTGTACTCCTCATTCTTTTTTCTTTAAAAAATTTTTACTGTTGAGAAGATGTTTGCCTAAACGGTAGTATAATATGCTCAGGTGTTACAGAAGATTTGTTATTTCTCAGAAGGCAGAGTAAAGTGAAAGGAAAAAGATTTAGGACCTGATTAACTAGTGAACTATGTCTCCTTAATGCTGACTCCACTTGATTTGTACATTTATTTGCTGTAATTGTCATGCAAAATGCATCATCATTTTGTGTGCAGGTTTTTGTGGCTACCACTAAAATTCTCATTCATGGGGTTCATTTTTTACTTAAAATGAAATTTTAATTGAATTGACTTGACATTCTTTTCCTTTGTCCCATAGGAAAACACATTGTCTTGCCAGTTAAGGTAAATGGTCCATCTAGTGTTATATACTGTATTCAATATTGGTCACCTTTACAGAGTTCAAAGGAAGGTATACAAAACCCTATAATAGACAATTGTGCAATAACATCCCTATGGGAAATTTTCTTTCTAATCTCAGTAGTAAGTGGTGGTTGTTTTTTCTTCAAGCATGAAGGCTGATATATTCCTTATACATTTTTACTTAACTAGTGGAATTGTGCATGATACTGTGGTTTGTATGGGTATTCTTATTATTCATTTGATAATTATTCCAATTTCTAATTTTGAATCCTTTAAAAATAGAACAGACTTTTTGCATCAATAGTCTCTTGTGGCAGTAAGAGCCTCCAGTACATAAAAGTATGACATGACATAAAATTCTCATTTTAAGGCAAATACATTTTCAACAATGTGGTGTCTCATGACTGTGTATGTAGCAACAGTACTACTTGATATAGAGGTTGAAAGAAGAACCCTGAATCTGAACTCATTTATTTTTTGTGAGCTTGGACTCAAATCCCTGAATCAAACTCCGTCCTTTCAGGTCTGATTCAGGGCTTATTCCGAAACTGAGGGCCTACTTGCTAGTCAAGATGTGGTGGAAATTTTCCAATAACAGCTTGAGAGACTACAATGCAGTTGACACCGAAGTCAAACCCTAGTCCTAATTAGGCCTTAAGCCTGAACCCTCAGGTTGTAACAGTTCCCTCAAGATTAGTGATAGTCCACAAGTTTTAAATTTGGATTTAGATTCAGATATAACCTTCCTCAGAGATCAGGAATATTTAGATCTGAGATTTTGGTTCAGATCATAATAGAGGTAGCTACAGAATCCTGATACAACTTTCCACAAAGCTAAGGAGAGGTGTTAAGATGTTGGGGTTTGTTTTGCTCTCATTTCTACTCAAGATTTTAATAAATGATCCACAGAATTTTATCTGGTCACAATGTATACTCCCAAAAGAGGGATAAATATGGACATAAAGTGATTTGACTTAAATATTTGTATTATACTGTATTAGCTTAGGTTATACAAAGTTATGGGTAGGGGGAAGCTTTCATGGAAATGAGTGCATAGGCTAGAAAAGGAAAGCCTGATAAGTCCTCACCAACCTTTGAGGACTTGTGGGAGTAGGGAAACTGGATTACTATTCATTTTACGGGATCCATAACTGAAGTAATGTGTTTCTCATTAAGACTGATGTTGCAACTCTCATAATCCTTGAAAAAACAAAGGTGAAATGCAAGGCTGTAAAAAACTATTGGGAGCTTTTGATGGTCATAACTGAAAGCAGACTTACTGAGATTAGATAGGTGGCCAAGGAAGTGAGGGGGAAATTTTCAGTTATTGTAAATCAAATTAATATGTCTGGCCAGCCAAGACAACAGTCCGTCAGCTTGTATATCAATGATTTTTTTAATGGCATTTCACCTTTTCTTCAGTGTTTTACTTGCCTATATTATGTTGCCTATTACTAATCATTGAGTCTTTTTTATGATTCTTTCGTTATTGAAGATTTGTGAAAAAATACCCATCATTATTCCTTACTGTTCATTTCTATCTAATGTCTGTCTATATTTTTGAGGTCATATTTTCAGCTCATCTCAGTATATTTTTTTCTGGAATGTCTTTGAATCAATTCCAAGTAGGGAAATAAATTGAAGCTTTAATTATGTTAAATCTCTCACAATGCTGGGCCAAACAGTGCAAATCTGGAAATTAATAGCAAGCTACTGTATGCTTTCATTTTCAGATTTTGTAGGATAGAAGTGTTTAACCTTTCATCCCTGAGTGTAGGGATGTGTCTGTTGACTTATATTGTTCATGTATATTATATTTTCAAAAGTCTCCAAAAACACCAAATGTGCATGCTTTCATTATAGAGCAGTTTTCCATTTTAAAGATATTTTGCAGCAATTTTAATAATTACTATTACTGCTGAATGCTGCTGCTTTAATATAGTAAAGCATATTAGAAGAAAATTTAAAGGAAAAAAAAGGTGCATACCCTATAATGCAATTTTTTTTATCATCAGCCCCCATGGGGTGGGGGGCAATTTTAAGACTATAATTACAGGTAGCCAAGAGTGGCTGAGAAATAATGAGGGTGCCTCCAAGATAATGGAACCCCATGGGAATAAATTGTTTGACAACTACCAACTAGAAATGTTTAGTGAATAGTTCTTCAGTCATATCAATATCTATATTCACATGCCAAAATGAGTGTTCCAAAAATATTATATTAGTTATAAATACATATTATAAATATAAAATTATGAATATTATAAAGCCACAAGGGATCCAGTGATTAAAAAACTTAGCAAAGAAAAATGATTAAAAGTAAAGGAAGACTGTGCTTCCAAAGTGAATAGTGAAGTGGTGGAATAAATGAAAAATAGTGAAACAATCCAAACAAGGGTTTTAAGAGTCCAAAAGTGAGCATGTAGCTCAAGATGATAGCAGTCTTTTTTTTTTTTTTTTTGGTGTTTTGTTTTGTTTTATTTTATCAAAGCCTGATTGGTCCATCCGCAAGGAATAATGTTATAAAATCCAATGATGTGGATTTGAGTACAGCAACATCCAGAGGTCTAGTTAGTGACTGGGTAGCCAAATCGATCCACTTCAAAGATAATCTGATATTCACATATGAAACATTGCATTGCACTGTTTTACTGCTGTATTATACTGCAAATTCATGTCCAATTTGTTGACCACTATCACCCCATAGTTTCTTCAGAGTTACTGCTTTCCAAGTTTTTCTACTTTGTCCCAGCTTGATCTATTGGCATTTATTGTTACCAAGCCAGTGACATTTATCATTTACAGTCCTTCAGCAAGTTTGTAAAAAACACGTGATAGTGTTCCGATCCAAGTCAATTTGAGCTAATTAATATAAGAATCCCTCTTTATTTGGTTTCCTTCCAATTTATATCAGTGGTAGTGAATGCTGCTAGTAATACTTTTTAAAAAATAAAATAATATTCAAGTAATGCTTGGCTAAGGGGAATTGCTTTTCTGAAGCATTGCAGTTAATCTTACAGCTAATAGCATGATGGTCTTGTCATTAATTCTGAGATGTTGTCCTCATTGCGTTTTCCTGATATATGAGAGACATCAAGGGATTTGATTATGCAGGCTGTGTTCCTAGTTACACTGGTGATGCTGGTGATTCTTTGAATTAGGTGTATGAGTTTTGTTTTAGGATTTATAATGTGGTGTGTCTTATTATACATCAACAAATCAAGCATGCTAAGGACTCAAGACTGTCATATCAGGAACATATCTCAAAATAGTTAGAAAAAATATGGATATTGCCATGTCGGCTTTAGTTTAACACACACACACTCTCTCTCTCTCTCTCTCTCAAAACCTGAGCCTAGCTCTTAGAATTCTTCCAGTCTTGCATGTTTGTTACTCTTACATTTTTCATTGCCATTTAACAAATTACTGTATCTCATGTTAGAAATATTTGTTTCTTGTTATGTTTTCCTCACCCCTAGCCTCTTGTTTTCTGCAGTCAAAGAATTAGCATGTTTAACTATTTAAGAATGTAGTATATTCCCCAAGGCTTTCAAACCACGTTTAAGATGGAAGTGTATGCTCCTGAGAATATACACACATATAGGGCCAAATTCTGCTCTCGGTTAACTTGGTGTGATTTTGGAGTGACTCCATTGAAGTAAATGGAATTATACTGGGGAGCAGCTGTGGGAATGGTATGGCCTTCAGTGTATAGTATTCAACAAAATAGATAACAGTATGTATTATGGGGAGATACCCGTACATATAAGTCAGATTTTAGACCCCTCACATGCTATCTACAAACTTCATCAAAATCAAAACAAACCACCTGAAATTTCAGACATGATTTTCTGCCAGAGAAGGGTATGTGTGTGTGTGTGTTTAAAATTAGTGCTAATTGGACAAGTCATTTAGGAGACATGAGAATTGAAAAATGAGACAATTTTATTTCTTAGTACTTTAATAATTTATTTTGATTTAATAGAAATCAAATATGCCTCAGCCAAGAAACACCATATTTGTTTTAGTACATTGGTCTTGGTGGAAACTGATCCCTCTGACTAGTTTTGAGTGATTTGTTACGGAATTATTGAGTTATTAAATTGAGTTTCTATATGCATTGTGGTCTCAGATGAGTATAGATAAGTGTCCATTATAAATGACACTACTTTGAATGATCATAGTCAGAAACCCTCCCCAGTTATCTAAATAGAAGATGTATTGAGGACCCAGTACAGCAAAACACTTAGGCCCATGTTTAAGAAATCCCTATAACTTAAAAGTTATATATATGCTGAGGTACTTTGACGAATCCCAACATTAAAGTGTACTTTCTTCATTTAATGTGAGTTCCTTTAAAATAAAACAATCCCAGATGGGGAGTGAGCTGCTTCTTTCCTCAAGCAGTCTTGACTTTGAAAGGAAACTGGATCTTGTTCCTGCTAATGGTCCCTGGATCAACACATTTTTTCCTTCCATTATTGCCCTTTCGGAAGAACACTCACCATCAATGACGGAACCATCGCCTAATCAATCTTTTCAAGATTATTTTATCATTAAGAGTTAGTGCTAAGATTAATTTAAATAAATTGCAAGAACCTGTTTGTTTTTAAATGGATAGTAGTGAGATGTGCATTTCCCAATGAGATAAAGCCACTCAGTGTTACTAGAAATATAGCTATAGAAGAAACAGTAATTTCATGGGGAGCAGAGGTCTTCTTGAAGCAACAGGAAACCACTACCACTCAGGAAATATTACAATCATTCTAGTTTACAAGCAATATCCATCTTCCTATAACTAGGCTGCAGTTATCACTGTGAATTTTCCTAAATCCTCTCAAGGCTGAGAATGAAGGGAAATTAAAGGTTCGTGAACTTTGCTTTATTTCTCCAACATGAGAGAACCTTTAGCTATTTAAATGTTATTTGCTGCACTCTTGCTGTGATCTCTTAATGTTTTGTGCAGTACAAATAACAGCTGAGCTTTTTTATGTATTTTGATTCCATTACCTAGCCATGGTATGATGTGACCAGTATGAAATAGCCTTCTTAAAGGAATGCTATCACCTCCAACACCTGGCATGTACCAACATACTCACTTTTCTGTAGTTTATATTCAGCAGAATACACTAATAACTGTAATGCATTTTACACTTATGTGGTTATCTTTTTTCATTTTTCTTTCATTTTTCTTCTCTCTCTCCTACCTTAGTAGTTTCTGTCTCTGTAGTATTTATATAACACATAATATGTTCAGAGCACTGTGCAGACAATGAATTAATCTAAACATAAGTGCACACAAAAATGTGTTGTCAGATGAGTGAAAATGACCCTTCCATCCCATTTGATTAGAGTTTAGATATTTATAAGTGAAACAAACATTACATTGTAATGTAAGAGGTAGGAGTAGCTTCACTTTGCTTACAAATGTCCTGAATACATTCCCCTGATTATTAGTCTGAACTGATCTGGGAGCACTTTGATTTAATCCTGAGAGATATGCAGCAACTGCATCTCCCACCTCTCAGAATCAAAACTGTAGTTCAAGTGATACTTTAGTGCCATATATTTAAAAATAATAATAATAAAAACCCCAGTCTCAAAAATTGACTAAGCAGCTCATCCCCAAACTAAGATTTCTGACTCTTGCAGAAGGAACAAATAAGATAGGAAAGTCACTCAGAGTCTTTCTTAGGCTGCTTTCTCTGCCACTTTTCCCCAGCCTTTTGTAACCACTTATATATATATATATTTAATATGCTCTTATACAGGACCTTTAATCTTATGGTATCAAAGTGCTTAACAAACTTTAATTAATGATGTTTCAACACACTCCTGCGTTGTTAGATACAGTAGGTAAATTGTACTATGCACATTTTACACCTGGGTAAATGGAGGTACAGAGTAGTTTAAAGCCAAAGTTAAAAAAAAAGTTTACCTAAAACCATATTTAGTGGCCTAAACATATGGGCTTGTTTTCAGAGATGCTGAGGATTCACAACTTTCATTGACTTTTACTGGAGTCGCATGTGCTCATCACTTCAGATTATGAGTCCTATTCATTGTGTCTAACTTTAGACAACTAAATATGTAAATATTGCCCAAAATGACTTTCCCAAATGTACTCAATAGTCTCATGGCAAATTAAATAATAAAACTAAGGAGTCCTGAGCCCTCCAACAACAACTAGATCATACAGCTAAAGTTTTGGTTGATTGGTTGGTTGGGTTTTTTTACATAAAAGGCAATAGGAAGAAATCCTGAAATACTTACTGTCATTATTCTGGTGAAAGTCCCAGTGAAATCAGTGGGGCTTTTGCCTTTGTAAATCATCATCTTCTTTGATTCCCATTCATCAGGTCAACAGCAATGATGGAATCAAATGTAGTCTGTCTACCATTTTTGATCTTGTACCAGCTTCACAGCTTTGTTCATCTTTAAACGTTTTTGTTCTAAGTCATTTTTCACCATGTATATCCAATATGTTGGATAGACATTGATGCCTGAGTAAATGTAGAGTAGAAATTTTAGGATTTGACTATTTAGGGATAGATACATTGTATAAAATATGCAGGATTATATCCATCACATGATACCACAACAGCTATTGGATCAGAAAGAAAAGGAAATACCTGAACTGATAAGCAGAGAATACCTGGAAGAGTTGATTCTAGGCAGCAAAGTGGCCAAGTACTTTTAAAGGAAAGCATGATTGAAGAATATCTGGGTGACTAGAAAGAGTCTTTATGTGAATTCATTCAATATGTTATCCACTGTGGTACCATATCTCTTTGGAAGATGACCTCAGAGCAAAGATAATAAGTCTATGAAGTCCACTTGAGCCATCATTTTGTAGTGTCTTTTCATGCACAATTTTTGTCAGTGGAAATTAAGCCAAAAATGAAATGGGGGATTAGTTGAGACCTTCCCAGAGTTAATATAAATACTTCCTTGTTCTTATTTTTACTTTTTGTATTTCCTTTGTGCATTTTTAAAAATATTTTAATATCCTTGGGGGAGTAATTCAGTGAATTTGGCCAGGAGGAGTTCAAGTAATTGTATCACCTCTTTCTGAATATTTTAAATTTCTCTCTCTGAACACACTGCATGGCATAGTCATGTTTTGGGTCATTTAGGTTTAAGTAAGGAAGGAGGCTGATACCTTTAAGTTTGATACATGACTGAGGGGGCAGATCCAACTTCAGTGTAAGTCAATGGAAAGATTCCAATTGAATTAATTAGGAGCTGGATCAGGACTATGGGGAGATCTGCATATAGAACATCTTTTTAAACTGTAACTTTTAAAACAAAGTTAAAGGGGCTCTTACATATTCCTAGGAGATGGTTCCCTTTAGTGTACTGTTGTTGAGTGACCCCAGGTATACTTGATAAACCTGTAGTTAGTGATCTTGAGGAAATATCCCCAAAATTCTCACAGGTTTTTGAACTGATTAAGTTAAACCACCTTTAAAATTGTTTGAAACTGTAGTGTAGACCATGTCTGGACCATGTCTGAATAATTTTACTCAACAAGTGACCAGATCATCTTAACATGGTCTTTTTTAGCTGAACTGGTTTTAAAATGATACAACTGACCACACTGCACCTTAAACCGAGGGGAGGGGGGTATTTGGCTTGCTGGCAAAATTAAGGGAATAGTGCTTTGTGGCTGGAGGAGGGGTGGGGGGATGAAAACTGCTGCAAAAGGGTCAGGGTTTAAAAGGAGCAGCTCTGCACCTGAACTCTTCCTTTTACACGAGCTGGCTGGGAGAATAGTGTTCCCCTGTAGAGCTTTGGAGCCCATTTGTTTTGCCCAATATAAAAGGGGGACAGTAAAAGATGTCTGGGAACCCGATTGGGTTTGGGGGGGAGGCAACCAAGCTAATTGCCAGTGCCTCCCTGTGGCATATATCCAGTGCAGGTACTCCATAGGGAAGTTATACAGTGACTGGATAAATGGCTTGGAAAAGAACTTAAAAAGAGGTGTTCATTAAAGGAATGAACGAGGGGCAGTTGGGGACTCCTATGATTGGTACAACAGGGAGCCAACCCCCTATTCTTATAGCCCACCTTAACCCTTCTACAAATGGGGGGTGGTAAGTTCCAGCAATGGATTTGCTGGAGGGACCTGGATGGAAAAAGATGGGGAGCTGGTAAAAGCTCCCTTGGTAATTACGGAATAAACATGGGGCTACCTGCACTGTACACTATTATCTTCCAAGTAGTCCCAGACATCTAATAAGAGAGTTGTGACCTGATTAAACCCATGTTAAATGTGTCCTGCCCTTCTTTTGGTATAGCCAGACAATTTACGAGAAGCTTCCCCAATGTACAGAGGCATACTGCATGTTATATGAAATGCTGTAAACTTGCCTGAAATTGTGTATGTTTTCTTATTCATACAAAACACTGTGAAACAGCAGCTAAATAAAATGAAGATTGTGTTCAGCTTGATCTAGAAATTGGTATTGAATTTCAGACTTGAAATACTTAAGAGTTTTAGCCATAGTGTATCTGTTTGAGATGAGACATCTACTTGGAGTATGGATGTATGTAATACTGTCATTGATTTATGGACCCAAATTTCCCCAGAAGTGTGGATTTGTGCAGTTGATTACTTTTTAGACATATAGTATGCATCTGATGTTCCACATTTTAGAAGCGCTGCTCTACTTTGGCTCAAAGGCTGCTGTAAATTTATCTCACACGGATTTAGCTTTTTTTACTATTATCCAAGTAGTACAAATATGATCATTCTCTATCCATCCATGCTTCTACAAAATATAAACGGAAAAATAAAATTATTTCTCTTCCAGCTGAGCTGATAAGAGAAATGTTAAGGCTAAGGGTGGTGCTAGTAAAAGTGTGAGGATGACAGTTCAGAGGATTCCTTGGTCAGAAATGTGAGGTTTAAATTTAGTTTTCAATATAGCTAGGTTAGTGGCCATTCTTCTTTTGTCTGGCAGTGAGTTCTGGCTTCTTGGTCCAGCTCCTCTGAAAGTTCTTTCTCCTGCAGGAAAGATTATTCCCATTTTCTTACAGATGTGGTTTTTCCAGTATGAGGAAGGAGAGGTAATCTCTCTAGTAGATAGGGCCAATAACATTCAGGATTTTGAAACAATACAGTAACTTTGACTGGACCTTTGTGTTTGGGGAGCGAGTGTAGAGATTAGCAAATCAGGAATGATGTATTTTGCACCTAATGTAGCTTCTAAAGGACATTGGACTTTATTCCTACTGATAGGGAATTAAAACCTCAAGGTTGAAATATGTTGATTATTGTGGCTAGATCAGTAGTCCTATGGCCATTCACAGATGGAAATGGATATTTTGTACCACTGTGTCTATTTGGAAGACTAAGCCTGACCTACATGTCTGTCAAGCAACATTAATACTCTGAGGCCAGAGGCCTTCAATGGTGTGCATTGGTTGCTGTTTCAAATTCCAACCTGGTCAGTCATGATCAACAGACTTTAGCAACTGAAGACTATTGATTGGCTTACATTCAATATGATCCCAGTCTCACCTCCGTCCCAAGAAGACACACCTCAAAACCCTACCAACATATTTGGTACTAAATGTCACCCACACTGGCTGTCTCAGCTGAGAAGAAAGGTTGGAATAATTTTGTAAAGTGAACTAGCTTTTCTCTTATTCCTAACAATTGGTCTTTTCGGGTAAAAACTGAAGTATGTTGGTGGGGAAGCTTGTATAGCTACTACTCTTGCTACATCACATCTGTGATTAGTCTCTAAAGCTACTGTTCTGGCAACATCACTTGCCCCTTAACCTCAGCAGTGCTGAACATAACGCCATCAACAGCCTCAGGAACAACTCTGACATCATAATCAAAAAGGCTGACAAAGGAGGTGCTGTCGTCATCATGAATAAGTTGGAATATGAACAAGAGGCTTCTCGGCAGCTCTCTAACACCACATTCTATAGGCCATTATCCTCTGATCCCATTGAGTATTACCAAAAGAAACTACACCATCTGCTCAAGAAACTCCCTGAAAAAGCACAGGAACAGATCTGTACAGACACATGCCTAGAACCCTGACCAGGGGTATTCTATTTGCTACCCAAGATCCATAAACCTGGAAATCCTGGACGCCCCATCATCTCAGGCATTTGCACCCTAACAGCAGGTTGTCTGGCTATGTGGACTCTCTCCTCAAGTCCTACGCTACTTGCACTCCCAGCTATCTTCGAGACACCACTGACTTCTTGAGGAAACTACAATCCATCGGTGATCTTCCAGAAAACACCATCCTGGCCACTATGGCTGTAGAAGCCCTCTACACCAACATTCCACACAAAGATGGACTACAAGCAGGGCCCGTCCATCCAGGTGGCAAACTAGGCAGCCACCTAGGGTGCCAAGATTTGAGGGTGCCAAAAAGCAGTGTCAAAATGTCTGGGATGCTCACCGGGTGCCGGCTAAATGTGTAACCCTCTTCCCGCCACTGTGCGAGGGGGAGCTGCGGCTTTGATCAGCTCCAGCCTGCCGGGAAGTGATATCATTCCTCCTCCGGCTGCCGGGGGCGCTGCACTGCTCCCTGCTGCTCTGGCTCTTCCCCAGGGCCCCGCCCCTGCTCAGCCCCGCCCTGCCCCCACTCCCCTGCGCTCTGCAGCAGGGCCGACCCTGCACTCACCGGCGGCAGGAAGTACAGAGACCCGGCCCCAGCCGCGCCGCCAGTGAGTGCTGGGGGGTGGTTCCTCCCTACCCCCCCAAGCCAGCCCCGACCCCCCGGAGGCCTTCCCTCCCCCATGGAAGCCTGCCCCCCCCACACAGAAGGTGGGGCCCCCTGCTTCCGCCTCCCCCACGGGGGGCTGCGTAGGGCCCCAGAACATCTAGGGACAGCCATGGTACCCGCCACCCTGCCCTCAGCCAGCCCCACACCCCCTGCCTCCAGCTAGCCCCACACCCCATCTCCAACCAGCTCCGCATCCCCTGCCCTGCCCGAAGCCAGCCAGCCCCACACCCCCCTTTCTCCAGCCAACCCCTGCCACACACCCCTGCCCCAAGCCAGCCAGCCCCACACCCTGTCAGGTTATTCATTTATTTTCATTAAATATGTAGTCTAAATAATGAAAGTAATAAATTTTCAAGTGGAATATGTATTAATTCTAATGAACAATGCCATATTATGCAGTATTCATTTTTGAAAGTTTATAATAAGCGATGATCCGGGGGGAGGGAGGCGCAAGGTGGAAGTTTTGCCTAGGGTGCAAAATATCCTTGCACCGGCCCTGACTACAAGCTATCAGGAACAGTATCCCCGATAATGTAACAGCAAACCTGGTGGCTGAATTTTGTGACTTTGTCCTCACCCACAACTATTTCACATTTGGGGACAGTATATACCTTCAAGTCAGCGGCACTGCTATGGGTACCGGCATGGCCCCACAATATGCCAACATTTCTATGGCTGACTTAGAACAACGCTTTCTTGGCTCTCGTCCCCTAACGCCCCTACTCTACTTGCTCTACATTGATGACATCTTCATCATCTGGACCCATGGAAAAGAAGCCCTTGAGGAATTCCACCATGATTTCAACAATTTCCATCCCACCATCAACCTCAGCCTAGACCAATCTACACAAGCGGTCCATTTCCTGGACACCACTGTGCTAATCAGCGATGGTCACATCAATATCACCCTATACTGGAAACCTACTGATCGCGGCAGGTTCAGCCGATCGCAGCCCCCACTGGCCGTGGTTCGCTGTCCCGGGCCAATGGGGGCGGCGGGAAGTGGCACGGGTGAGGGATGTGCTGGCCGCGGCTTCCCGCCGCCCCCATTGGCCCAGGATGGCGAACCGCAGCCAGTGGGGGCCGCGATCATCTGAACCTGCCACATCAGCAGGTAAATAAACTGGCCCGGCCCGCCTGGATGCTTACCCTCGCGAGCCGCGTGCCAAACGTTGCCAACCCCTGATCTAGTCTGTCCTACTGTATTCCACAGGCAATAGAACTTCCCCAAAATAATTCCTAGAGTATGTTTTTTAGATTAATGTTCAATCTTGATTTCAAAATTGCCAGTGATAGAGACTCCACCATGATACTTGATAGTTTGTTCCAACAGTTAATTCCTCTCACACTTAAAAATTTCCAGTCTGAATTTGTCTAACTTCAACTTCTACCCACTGGATTGTGTTATGCCTTTGTCTGCTAGATTAAAGAGCTCATTATCAAATATTTGTTTCCCATGTAGGTACTTACAGACCGTAATCAAGTCACCCCTTCTCTTTGTTAAGCTAATTAGATTGATCTCCTTGAGTCTATCACTATAGATTGTTCCTTAATATAGTGTGTTTTGGATGTTCTTGCATATGGTATAAAATTATTACCTTTTTGTCTTTAGCATCCAATGTTAGATTTTAGTTTTGTGTGTCCTGCACATTAGGATTTGATTGTGTGTCAGAGAAAGATACAGATGCTTTGAGGTGTGCACCTGTTATGCATAAAAATAAGAGGACTTTATAAATAAAATATGTTTTCTAAAAATCACTCTAATGTGAAGAGGCTCACCTAGACAATTATGAAAGATCCTGGAAGCTTGAACATGTTAGAAAGAAATAACTGAAGGAAATGCCATTGGAGTCTACAATTTACATTTGCTTACATCCTGTCCTACTTTTAAATCATCTATAATCAGTTACTTTATGTGTCTATTCACTGGTTTCTGAATACTGACAAGATAGAAACCTTGTATTAAAATGGATTAGTAGATGAATGCAAATTCTCTTGCCCTTGCAGCTTTATTCATTTGGCAGGGCAATGAAGAAAAAAAAAAAAGGCAGAATATAGTTGGTCATGTTATCTTATCATTAATGGATTTAGCTATTTCTGTACTTAAAGTGATTATCATGATGTCAGAATGTGCTTAATTACAGACCAGTAGTGACATTTTTTCTGAATTTTTAATAGACAATAAATTTGAGATTAAATAAGCTATTTATGTCTGTGAGAAATAAAAACATTCAGAGAGAACAACTATGGAGATCTTGTATAGAAAAGATAGAAAAAAGGCAAGGAAAGATGATGAGAGTGGAAAATGTAGGTGCCAGGTAATAATTAAAAAGATCAGGTTGCATGCAGAAGAAACAAAATAGGATCAGATGGTAGGAAAGCCAATTAGAGAATCAAAAGGTAAGAAGCCAAGGTCTGAAATAAAGGAGTGATAATCGTAGACAGCGAAAGAGGATTAGCATAGAGAGGGGATAATAACAGTTTGTTGAAAAAAGAAACTGTAAAAAATCAAATAGAAAAATAGAACACCAAGCAGAGAAGGAAAGCAGAAAAAATGAAAATAATTATTTTTTAGCAAAAATGTGAAAAGAGAATCTGATGGATAAGGTAGTTGTCATTTTCTCTTGAGACACTAGACATGGGATAATTGGTTTGGTTTTCAGCTGTTACTGGTCACATGTCTTAAAATATGTATTACAGGTAAACAAATAAGAGGATGCAGAGACCCCATGCAAGGCTTTCTGTGCTATGAAATACCAACACTAGTGAGGGCAAGCACAGACAGAGCAACTGGGGAACTTTCTATCCTTTTCCATCAGGGAAAGGGCACTGAATAGCCCCACCAGGAACATTGGGAATAGGCCAGGGGAAGGACTCAGTGACGGCTCATACAGTAGCAGTGGTGGTTGTTCCAACCATTTGCTCCAATATCAGTTCCCCTTGGAGATATTCTGAAGCCTTGTGACTTGCCCTTTTTCAAGTATAATCTGTCTCCCCAAATCCAGTTGGTTTCCAGCACAAAGCTTGTCTTCTCACCCCCAAAGTAAACTTAGATAAAAACAGTATAGGAAACAATAGAGTTACTCCAAATGCCTGATTTTTTTTTTAACTACTGTTGCAGATTTAGATAAATCTATTGTATAAGTGTAACCTGCCTGCCATCATCACCAAAGCACAGAGTGTGCAAGCAAAATTCTGTGTGTGTGTGTGTGTGTGTGGTTTAACTTTGTTCTAGGGTTTGAGTGGTGAAAGCAAGAGAATTAAACAAGTCAATGAGATTCAGTAATACTCAGTAATCAGAGGATATAAGACATTTTTGTGTAAAACAAATAAAGGACAAAGCAAATGTATATCTTTGGAATAATTATTTAAAAGTTTTGCTTTTAGACTTGCCATGTCTGTGGCAGACATAGAAATGTTGTGTAATAATCTAGAAATGCTGGTCTGTAATAATTGTATATTTACTTTGTGACCTGTTTAGTGAGAGAGTCTCTCTATAACTATGTTAGGTTTACTCTATGAATGTATTGATTTAGTGTAATTAGGGGATTGCTGGACAAATAAGCAGGAAGACAGCAGAATAGCCTAGGTAAGCAGCCTCCCAACAAACATTTGAGGGTGATTACAAGATAATTGTGTGATGCTATATGGAATATTGGTAACCATTTATTATACTATAGATATCAATATTACAAAATTGTAATGAATCATATGAGATATACAATGTAAGGTATCAGTGGAAAAGTTATAATTTGCTAAAAATGGTACGTGTATTTATATGTATGTATCATCTTTGTACTGTGAATTATAAATATGTATGATATATTGATATCTCAAACTTGTGCTCTATATCTGTGTGACATCCCCAGACAGAGTGGCATCAGCACTATCCAGCCTGCTTAATGGCCCATCAAGGGCAATCAGCTGCATAATGAACCCATTGAGAGAAGCTGGGCTCTACGCCTATGTGTCAACAGAACATGTAGGGACATGACTGTGGACAGGGGACTCCAAGTGCTTTTCCATGTCCATGTGCTGTGAGCTTGTGTTGGGGAGAGAGGATGTATAAGCCACATGGCAAAGGATATAAAAAGGCAGCTGCATCTTCTCCATTTTGTCTTCAATCCTGTTTCTCATCTTTGGAGTAACTTCTCTACAAACTGAAGCTTTGAGCAAAGCTTTCAAGCTTTTGATGTGTTCCAGAGGGATTTTACAAGCCAACAAACTCACCAATGCTGCTAAGAACCTCTCATATGATCTCTAAAATCATATGTTTGTATCTGACTGCTTTGACTATTTAACAACTCCTTTTCTTTTATAACTAAACCTTTAGTTTTTAGATACTAAAGGATTGGCTGGAAGTGTGGTATTTTAGGTAAGATCCAAGGTAGTATTGATCTGATAATGTGGCTGTCTCTTTGGGGATCAGAAGAACATTTTGTATAGTGAGTAGAGTTTTAAATAACTTCTCACTTTACTGGACCTATTTGTTGATTGGGAGTCAGAGACTGGAATGCAATAAAGGGGGCTGTGTGATATCTTTTTTTCAGCTTCTTGATAACCAGTGTTGGAGCACAGTTTGTGACTGGTTTGTGACTCCAACTATAGTTGGATCCTACAGTTTTGGGAGAATCTGCTCTCCTTTTTGCAGTCTGTTCTGACATTGGCATTTTCATTGTGGGCTACCCTAGGCACCTTGGTTCACAAATGGTTGCGCTATTAGCAGTGAAGATGGTACTTCCTTTTGCAAAGGCTGGGAGCCCTTGATTCCTCAATGTGATACCTCAATCAGTAGACAGGGCTGAAGCCTTAGGCTATGTCTACAATACAGAGTTAAGTTGACACAAGTTATTCCGATGATCATAAACCATTATAATTACATCACTTTTGCATGTTCACACAACGCTACTTGTGTTAGCAGAGCACGACCATAGCTGGTGCTCTAGAATAGAGAGAACAGTGCCCCATGGGTAGTTGTCCCACTGTGCAACTCGCCACCTTCAGCTGCTAGGAGTTGTGGGAATGGGGAATAGATCACCATGCATCAGGGTTGCAGGCTCACCCTCCCATGATGCACTTTTTTCTGTTCTATCATTCCATGGCCTCTGTAAACTGTGCAGCTGCCATCTCAGCCTGAAAGCATGGATCCTGCACTGATCTTTAGTCTTGTGATAAGTGTTATGAACACAACACAGCTGATCATGCAGTATTTCATGAGCTGCAAATCTGAACAAGAATCCATGTGTGCCATGTAAAGAAACAATTGCAGATTACTTCTGGCATGCACGGAGCAGCTGCACACGGTGGACCGTCATTATTGGGCTCAGGAAACAACCACTGAGTAGTGGAATTGCATCGTTGTGCAGGTATGGGATGATGAGCAGTGGCTGAAGAACTTTCGGATACGCAAAGCCACCTTCATGGAACTGTGTGCAGAGCTTGCCCCTGTTCTGCAGTGCAAGGACACCAAAATGAGAGCTGCCCTCTCAGTGGAGAAGTGAGTGGTGATCGCTGTGTGGAAGCTGGCAGCTCCAGACTGCTACCAGTCAGTTGCAAATCAGTTTGGAGTTGGGAAGTCCACTGTAGGGGTTGCGTTCACAAAAGGATACAGGGCCATTAATTGCATCCTGATATGAAGGACTGTGACTCTGGAATACGAGTGTGAAATAGTGGATGGCTTTGTGGCAATGGGATTCTCTAACTGTGACAGGGTGATAGATGGCATGCATATCCCAATTTTGGCTCTGGACCATCTTGTGATGGAGTACATCAATAGAAAGGGCTACTTCTTTATCATATTGCAGGTGCTTGTGGATCACCAGGGTCATTTCACTGACATCAACGTGGGGTGGTCAGGGAAGGTGCATGATGCACACATCTTCAGGAACACTGGCCTATATAGAAAGCTGCAAGCAGGGACTTTCTTTCCAGACCAGAAGATTCCAATGGGGGATATTAAAATGCCCATAGTGATTCTGAGAGACCCAGCCTACCCCTTACTCCCATGTCTCATGAGCCTTACACCAGAAACCTTGACAGCAGCAAGGAGCGCTTCAACAATAGGCTCAGCAGGTGCAGAATGACCGTTGAATGTGCATTTGGCAGATTAAAGGATTGCTTTGACACTGAGGAGCACTCTTTTACTGGAGGCTCTCATAGCTATGTATAAGTTCAGCTGTCATTAGGGAACCTGTCTGAAGGGATGGAGAGAAAGGGGTACTGTGACAGGCTGGGAACATGCAAGGATTGTCTGTGTGGAGTTTGTGGAGGACATGGGATGCAGTTCTGCATTGGCTGCATGGGGAGGTAAGCAGTCATGTGTCCTGAATGCTGCACAATCAGGGACTCTGGTCCTCCATCAGTTTTGTCATTCACTCCTGGCCCTCTAAAATATGCTCCCGGCCCTGCTTCCTGTCCTGGCTCTCTATGTTCAATTTTTCATTAATTGTCTCTCTCCACACCCTGTGATCTTGATCTGTGGTGTCAGATGATTGGAGGACCTTCCTAAACATGTCCTCCTTACTCCTCCTGGTTCACCTCCTTATCTGACTGACAAAGGCACTCGGCTGGTGTTCAGGGGGTTCCCCTGAAGGGCACATCTGCATAAGCATAAGACACAAATGGGCAGTTTTGTGAGTTCGCTCACAGCATTGAATCATTATAGTTAAATACACCCCTTTCTCACTCTCCCTTGGCAAGCACACAGCTCGGCGAGCCCCCTATATGTGGTGAGTTGGGTCAGGGTGGGACGGAGGAGAAGGTCCAAGATGGGGCAAAAGGTCTATGTAGTTTTTTAAGGGAATCACTGTAAGCACATAGGGACACTACTGTAAATTCTGCCACCATTTTCCACAGGCGGGGGTGATTGAAGCCAATATCTTACTCCTGAGGGTAAACCAGGATGCAAGGGTGCATCTCCTGCATGGGTGTGGTTTCAGACTGGGTCGCTATGCTGCCCTCCTGTGTGCTGCTTTGGTTCCTGCAGAAGTGATTGTCAATTGCCAATTGGCATGGCAAAGTTTCCTACAATGGGGGAAGAAACAAAGTAGCTCTGCCAAGGAACCTTTGGCAAATGATTGGCGAGTACCTCCAGGAAAGTTTCATAGAGATCTCTCTGGAGGATTCCTGTGAAATCTTAGGGCTGGTCTATACTTAGCCACTAGTTCAGCGGCTGGAAATCGAACTTCCTGGTTCGATTTATCGCGTCTGGTCTGGAAGCGATAAATCGAACCAGGAAGTGCTCGCCGTTGACTGCGGTACTCCAGCTCAACGAGAGGAGTACCGCGGAGTAGACGGGGGAGCCTGCCTGCCGCGTGTGGACCGCGTCTGAACCGCGGTAAGTTCGAAGTAAGGTATGTCGACTTCAGCTACGTTATTCACGTAGCTGAAGTTGCGTACCTTACTTCGACTTGGGGGGTTAGTGTAGACCAGGCCTTAGTGTGCATTAACAAACTTTTCCACAGGGCCCCCACTGCATAGCTGCATAGGAGAAAGGGAAGCAGATGAAAACACGGCTAGTCTTGTACATTTTTATCCCTTAACCCACTTCTAACATATAACAAAACAAAGGACAGCTCTACCTCATGTAACCAAGCAGTATCAAATCAAAATGAGCACTTACCAGAGCTTCTCTCTCCTGCATCATCCATGCCAGAGCCAGAGTGCTGGGACTGGCTTGAACCCTCCGGAGTGAAGAAGAGGTACTGGCTTGCCGCACTACCAATGACCCTGTTGCTTGTCCCACCTCATCCTCCAACTCCATTTCCTCATCCACCACTTCATCCGTGGGATTGAGTCCATTGCACACTGGCTCCAGCCCTCCCCCGTCCCCCCCCTCAAAGTATATAGGGGGCTTTTGGCAGTGGAGTTGGGGTCGACGCCGGGGATAACGTACAGCTCCTTGTAGAAGCAGCAGCTCTTTGGCACAGCACCAGAGTGATGGTTTGCCTCCTTTGCCTTCTGGTACGCCTGCCTCAGGTCCTTAATCTTCACACAGCACTGATGTATGGACCATTTGAGGCCCTTCTCCAACATGCCTTGATAAATCTGCCCGTAGGTATCAAAGTTCCCAGCTCCACTCCAGCAATAGGACTGCACAGCTTCCTCTCCCCACAGACCCAGCAGATCCAACAACTCTAGTGTACTCCAAGCAGGAGAGCATTTGCTGCCTGGAGCCGGCATGGTCGACAGAGAAGATGTGATGTGAGCTCTCCGTGCCGAGCAAACAGAAAATGGAATTCCTGGGCCTTTTTGGGGGGGGGGGGGGGTGTTCCTGTATACCTGGCTGCAGGGCAGCAGAGTTCAAACTGCCCGCCAGAGTGGTCAGGATGGGCATTGTGGGACATCTCCTGGGGGCCATTTACAGTGACATTAGCAAGCCCAGTGATGACATTGACACTGTGTCAATCTAAATTTGTCGCAAAAATCTCAACACCTCTCATTTTATTTTGTCTGCATAGCAGAAGAGTTAATCAGCGGGAGGAGCAGTGTGGTGTGTACACCTCCACTGTTTTGTCGATAAAAGCTGACATTTGTCAACCAAACTGTGCAGTGTGGACAAGGCCTAAGTCTTTCATCATTTCCTGAAACACCCTGCAGCCTCTCCTGAGCACCTGGAAATTGGATGCAGCCAGGAGTGACTGCATTGGTAATGTGCATGTCTGCACTCCACCATGTATGCAACATGTCTGCTCCCCCATCCTTGCCAATGTGAAGAGTATCTCTCAACCATCAGACGTGCCACTGTATAACACCTGTAGCTTACAAGTATAACAAATGTGGAACCCCTGTATTTTGGTGATTAATACCATAATTGATGCTCATCATTTTCAAGTACAAACCCTTTTTAAAAATGTCTTTTGACTGTGTGAATCATATGGAAACATACAATCTCCCATGTATACCAGCAGCAGAGTTTGCACCCTGGACCTTCACATCTACAGTTTAGACTCCTCTCACTTCAGCTACAGAAGTAATTGTTAGCCTTTTTGTGGGTCAGACATTAGAGGACATCTTTACACGCACTTGCCCCTTGAGTTACATAAACATTTAAGTTTCTAGCCAACAGTAGAATTTTTTCTAAACATGCTTCGTAATCAAACAGTATGTTCATAAATTGGTTTTGTCTGAATTAGCACCCAAAGGAGGAAAAGATGGAGCAAGGCACAGAGTTCCAGAATGTGAGAGATATTTTACAAAAGAAGTCCAAAAAAGGTGGCATCTGTAATTCAACCACAACTGTGGTGCTGCTACTGCTGCACTGACTTGTACTTACTCTTCACCTGCTAATTCTGAGTATTTAATGCTAATAATAATTTTAAAATAATAAGATTGTCACCAATAAGAAGTTAGTATTTGGCAACAGTCACCACACAGCAGTTTCTGAGGTTTATCACTATGTATCTAGCACAGGAAATAACTATGTGGAAACCACAGACAAATGATTACTTTTTAATGACAGCTGTTGTTCCTTGTGTTTAATCAATGTGGATCTCAAATGCTTGGCACATCCCATTAGTTAGGTGTTGTGATTTTATCAGTTTTACAGACTGGGACCCTGAGACAGGAATTTGTTCAAAGTTATGCAACATGTCAGTGGCCAACATAGAATATACCCTTAGATATCCTCACTGTTAATACTGTAAGTGTAATAATATCTTACACAATGTCCTGTATATCCGTCCTTTAATGGCACAGTCCCAACTGACTGGTTGGTCCAGTAAGGGTCCAGCCCCGTCTTAAAAAGCACCTTCCATTCAACCCACTGCTTACAACCAACAGCCAAAGCTTTAATTCCCAAGCCACTCAAAAATTCTGATCTTTTAGGTGATCGTGCAAAATAGGAAACTACTAATGTCTTGGACTGAACAGACTCTGGAGAATAAAGTGCGGAATTCTGAAGATTAAGATTTGAAACTTCGAAGTATAAATTGGTCTCTGCTCACTTAGGTTGTATTATAGAGGAATTGTGTAGGGTGCCTTTCAGATGGCAGTGAGATGAAGCAACAGCAAAGCTTGTCTAATGTTAATGAAAATGTTAATAGTTTTCTGGGAACAAAATACCATTTAAACAACATTATCAATATATCATTCAGAGCTCAGCATGTGAAAACGAACAAGCCGTTTGCCTTACAGATGAAATTTGCAAACTTTGCCTTTTCCCCTGCATTTCAAAATGGTGAGAATGCTCTTTTTCAGATTTCACCATGAATAAATTAACTTGCCTTTTATAAATATCATTGTAATTATTCAAAAGACCTGTTATGCAGGCAAAGGTCAGGAAATTGCCTGACATTATAGCCAGTGCTAGACTGGCTTTTCTAGAAATTTTCACATTTCAGTGTTTGCTAAATACACTGTACCAAGCAAAAACTGGCTGTTCTGATACAATTTCTAGGAGCCAATGGTAACTCTACAAAGTACAAAAACAAAAGAAACACTGTCATTCTGTAAAGTGAGAGCTTGCTCTCTTTGTTATTGTAAGATCACTGCTGTATCATATCCTGTAAGCAGAGAAAAGCTCATAAATCAAGTTTAAATAGTTTGGTTTTGGTGGACTAGTGCAAACAAGCACAAACCCTGGAAAAATGGCTGCAGGCACAAGTTAATTAAACGAAAGGACCATATCTGTCCTAAGGAACACACCTGTGGCTTTCTCTCTGAATTACTACTTGAGCCAGTGAGTTCATATGGGAGGAGCTATCGCCTTTGGGGATTGCCAAGCTGTGTCCTAGGAAATACTCAGGTAGCCAATACAGTTACTTTGTTACAATACATACATGGTTTTATTTCTGTTTATTTTTCAAGAAGATTTTATGCCTCCCTCTGAGACCTAGACTTGAAATCTCAAGTGATTAAAGTTCTTAAGAGTGGTACTAACAGATTGTAATAACATGTTCAGGAAACAGAAGGGTACAGCTGCGGACTCGGGAGTCCTGCAGTCAGGGGCGATGGCATCAGCGATGGGTTCAAGCCTGGACGTACGGGCCTTAGGGAGCGCGGACACGGTAGTCCGACTGCCTGATCAGCTGGCATCATGGGAGGCAGGTGGACCTGATGCCCCAGCCAAGAGGGAGGCAGCAAAGATGGATGGAAACCTGCTGCCTCTTTCAAAGGGGGGGTGAGGACCTCTCCTGGCTGGAGAAGGCTCTCACCAAGGTGGGATACAATCCCTGGGGTTCCATGATGGAGCTAAGCAAGTACCGGTCCTTCAGGCACTCGTCAAAGATTTGACCATTCATGCTCAGCATATGCCGCAGCACCCATGTGCTCGCCACGAAAAGGAAATTAAACTATTGAAACGCCAATTGGCCCTGTGTCCTGTCCAGGTGGCAGCCAATACAGCAGGTGAAGGGGGAGAAGATCGTATGTACGGCACTCTCCAACTACAAGGAGAGCACCCCATGGGGTGATTACAAAAAGGAAAGGGACCAGGAGGGGTGGGGGCTAGTTAAGGAGCCCACTCTCCTTGCAAAATTGGTAGTGGAACAAAGCCTGTGACCATGGAAAGGGACGGTTCCATGAGAAAAACAGGATCGGGCCCAGACAAGCAGGCAGGCAACAGATAAAGAAATTGCAGAACAGGTAGGAAGTCTTGAGGGCAAAGTGCCAGGAGTAAGGAAAGGAGTAAGTGCAGACCTGGGAATTTAAATCCCTGAAACAGTACTTAGAATGATGAAATCTAAGTTGATTAAGGTGTCATTTTGGGAGATAAACAAGTGATTTAAGGAAAGAGTAAGAAGTTAACTCTGTAGATGCTGGAGAAAATTAAGCAGTTTAACTTTGTAAAAGTGTTAAAGAAGAAGAGAATTCTTGGGTTTTTTGCAGCTATTCTGAAGGAAAATGGGCCCTTTTCCAAAGGAATTTCTGTAAACAATCCAGGTAAAAAGAGACTGTTCAATTGAAATAATTTGACTATGGACAATTTAGTCAGATGTGCTAAAATAACATAAGGGGTGTCTATTGGACCCCGAAGACCGGGAGCGTGGAAGGACCCCCCTGCCGCAGAATTGCCGACGACGACCGGGAGCGCGGAAGGACCCCCGCCTAGGGCGCCAAAAACCCTGGCGCCTCTCCTGAAGGAGCCACAATAGGTTGTGTTTTCCTTTCCAAATCACTGTGTGTTTTGAAAGCAGGAGTTAAAAGTTAAAGGTAATCAGAACTCTGGTGAAAGTTGATTGTGTCCCTTTTAAGACAGAGTCGCTGAGTTGCTGATGGCTTTCGATCCAAAAGCAAGCCAGAAAGCATCTGTGTTAATGCAAGTTACCTAACTGATAAAGGTAAAGCCATTGAAACCTGGCCTGTCTATAGAACAAAAACAGGTAATTCTTCTGTTTTGCCTGCAATCAGCAATGGTATTTGTAAAAGAAAGGAAGATTTTAAGCAAGAATCTGCCACCTCTAAAGAGGTAGAAACATGTTCTTTTTGTCTTTCAAAAAATCAGAAGAAGCTGATACTGGCTGAAAAGCAAACCAACATACCATGAATCTACTGTCACAATGGAAATGGTGTTTTGTGTTCTATGTTTTGCCTTGTGTTGTTTGCCTTGTTGCTAGCACTGTTGTGAAGTAAATGCTGCAGGGAAACATCCTTAGGCAGCAGACAACATATTAGGAGAAATTGGTTTTGGAGCAGGGATTATAATACTGTAAACCTGAAGGTAATTAAGAATAAATTAAGCTCTCTGTCCCAGCTACAGGACAGCCAATACAGAAACAAATTGGGGGGGGGGGGAGGGAGAAGGGGGCCACTTCCCGGAATCAAAATGGACAGGACCCTATGCCATAATGGACCGCCTAAGCCCACTGGTATACCATAGTAAAAACAATGAAAAATTGAAATGGGTACATGTTTCACAAATTAAATCTTTTGCATGATTAATAATGTCTTGAATTTTTTACAGGAAAGGACTCCTGGAATTCAAAACATAAAACGCTGCTCAACCACTACTACCTCCAAACCCATAAAACCTCAGTATAAGGATATTTTGGGGAAGATATCTTGGGGAAGCCCACTGCCATCTCTCCCTTGGCCAAGAATAATTCCCCTACCACATCCTTTTAGTCATCCAATGATGTGGGGTAATCTTTAAAAATAATTTACACTGGACATCAAGTGGGTGGGTCCATACCCCATTGTGAATCGCATCCCCTCGACAGTGTACCAGCTTCAGCCACCAGGCAAACTAAAATGGGTGCATGCCAATCAGCTCAAAATATATGTTTCTCCCTAGGTTTCTGGTCATGGCATCGTGGGCCTCGGTTGTGGACCAGCCACCTGTCTGGACCATCCGGGTTTCCAGCTGTCCATGGAATTATCTGCGAGACAGTGATAATCATGAGGAGGGACAATACTTCCAAAGGCTCTCCCTGGCTCAAGCTGCTGATGGAGGCCAAGCCATCATGTGGCGCATGGCTGGAGAGGAGGTGCCTGGGAGACAGTGCATAGTCCGGATAGGCACAACAGGGCCACAGCAAAATACCTGGTGGGTGGCCCTGAACAACCCTTGGATCCCATGGGGAAAAACCCTGTTCCTCCTGTGGTGGCCTGGAATGGAGGTGGAATGGGAAGCTCTTTGGCAAGAAATAGCAATCCCTGATCCCTGGAAGCAATATTGTTGTTGCGACCTACTAAACAAAGCAAACAACATCCAGAACGGAAGCTAGAAAGCACTGTAATGGGACGACTAATGATTTAGGGAGTTTTTCATCCAAGCCTCTGTTTCCCTAATAGGTGCATTTATGTTCTTCTTTTCCTTTGTTAACAGGACAAAGCAGTAATAGTGAGAACCCAGGGGCCGAGCCTTGCGTCCCAGGAGCTGCGGTGTTTTGGGAAAGCTAAAGAAACCACAGAAAGCCACTTTGGACTGGCACAGAGGGCTCCAGGTAAATGAACAAGTTGCTGTTATTGTCTCATTAAAGGAGCAGTGAACCTAACAACTTCTCTGAATGTTCAAGGAGAGTTCTGGGAACTGCAGGGAGATGTCTCTGGGGAACTCGGGAGTTGGGGTTCACTGTTTGTTACTCGCAAGGCATGGTTTGGAATGTCAGAGTCCTGGCAAGGCAGACAAGCTGATGTGCCAGGTAGTTGTCACACAGCTTAGCAACATAACTCTCACTTGCTGAGACTGAGTGTGGTAACACAGTACAGGTCTGTCGCATCTTACGCACATTTAACATGCACAAATTCAGCTTTACGCGGTCAGCAAAAACAAAACAAAAAAAAAAGAAAAATAACAATTTAAATACTGTTCCTGTAGTGCAGGTGATTCCGCCCGCCATTACACTCAATGTAATTTTGACTATACGCAGTTTTCGCTTTACGTGCTGACCGCGGAACGTAACCCCAGCGTAAGATGAGACAGACCTGTAACTAACAAATCTAGGAACCTCAGCAGGTTGTCATAGGGAGATAGTTTTGGGGATATTTGGAACTGGTGGGGGGTGTTGGGGTCATTCTGCAAAAAGTAAGCTGACGGTGTGACCTGCATGCTTGTAGGCTGGTTGCTGGTGTCAGGGATGTAAGCCACAGAATAGCATTTAAGGCACCCAGAGTTGAAGGACCTGTGGTGACAACCCTTTGCTGGCCTGGGTTCAACCGCACAGTCTCACAGTGGACTAATGTGAAGTTACTTGAGTTCAGATGGTACATTACACTTTATCTGCATGTATATTCTGTCGCTGTGTTTTTTCCAAGTTTATAGCTCTGTCCCATTTCCACTTGTTTGTACCCACGCTTTGAGAGCTTGTAAGCAGGGAATTTCTGCCTATTAAGGGCACCAAAGGAAGATGCATTTGGTTTTCCAGGTTTCTGGGTGGGAGCTCGTTACAGTTTAATTATTTATCAAGAGGAACCTTAGATAAATCTGGCCCTTTTTGCTACTATTAATCACATGGCAGGAGGGTTACACATATAAAATATGCACTACGTGACGGTATGGTATGGTATTTATTAGCATTAGAGAATTCCCGACTTGATTGTTTATACTGGCTTTATGCTGCTAAATAGTGCAAAACAGCCATAACGAGGGCAAACACCGGGCCTGTATTGTAATGTATACATATAAATTGCAGAGATATGGTTGTGAAAGAAATCTTAACTTTAGCATTTCCTGGTTTAAGTGATTCACTTTGAAAGCTTAACCTTTTCTTAACAATTTTTAATAGTTTCCTCCCAGTGTTTTTAAAGAAAAAAAATAGAAGAAAGAAATTCCGTATTGTGAAACTAATATCTAGGCAGCATTAGATGACAACATGTACATTAATTGCAGCACAGATCCCTTATAGAGCATGTTCAAAAAGTTGCAGTTAGTTTTGTTATAATGTCTACATGGTGTGGCAGAGCGCTGTAGATGGGTGTGATCCGTAGAGCACTCTAACATGTTGCACTCTAACTGTCCCCTGTAGACCCTGCTGGCAGCTGTAAATGGTATCTAGTTTGCTTTAGCAAACCTTTCTACATACACGTTTTTGAGCATGCCAGCAGGGTCTACAGGGGGCAGTTAGAGCACAACATGTTGCGTGCTCTACAAGTCACACACCTCTAGAGAACTTTGCCGTACTGTGTAGACAAGCCGATACTCATTTTTGCTCAAACGTTTCATAAAATTCACTCTTGTGCAAAGACCAAGCCAAGAAAACATGAACCTGAAAGCTGAAAATTTGACAAAAGTTATAAAGAATTGGAAAAGAGCCAACCTCTAAATAAATTACTGAGGGGTTAGAATCCCCTGCCCAACCCTTTGGGAAGGTTAGTCCATGACTATCTGCTGCAGAATTTCTTTTATCTTTCTCTGAAGTGTCTGGTACTAGCCATGTCAGGGTACTGAACTAGGACCACTGGTCTAATTCAGTATAGTCCTTCCTTCTGGCCTTTTATAATGGAAGCGTTTGGGCAACCTAACTGCCAGGCCTTTTTACATAATTTAGTAGAAAAGTGCTTGACCTAGGGCTAAGAAAAAATAAATATTGTATTAAACACTCAGTTGCCAATGCAATTCATTCTGTGTTGGAGTATAATAATGATTATCACATTTCTACTTGACTAAATAACATTTAGTTGTATTTGAATTTATGTCAGAGTCTTATACAGAAGACGTGCTTCAGGCTTCATTGAATGAAATTATCTAAATTAAAGTGGGATTAAATTTAGCATTTGAATTTATGTTGTATAAATTAATAGCTTTTCCTTGAAGTATAAAATGTCCAGCAGTTCCTGCCAGTTGTGTGAAATGAGTATTTGTTAATAAACAGTTTTTGGACTGTACTCATTATATCACCATCATTAGTTAACCAGTTGGAGAGTGTCACTGCAGGACACCGAGTTCCTCCTACAATGTGTTGAATGCAGTCCATGATGTCATTGGACTTTGAAGGTATTCAGGACCTTGCAGATGACATTCAGCAATCTGCAGGATTCCATTTATTGTGAATGTGGTATTAGTATTCATTTGGGGCTAGTTGTCCTTTTAGAAACAAAATGACACTTAGCTTACGATGAACTCTCAGTAGTAAATGCTGCATGAGAAAGTAGTTATTAATGATTTTTTATTAAATATAATGCTATAATTCTGTCACACTCATTATTTTGTCACAATGGAGACAACAAACAAGTTATTTCATTTCAATAACTCTTCTGATTTAATCTTGGTGTTCACGATATCTCTTCAATTATTCTATGTTTTACCAGGCCACATTCATCCCTGCTGTAATTCCATTTAAGATGGCACTTTCTGGCATTGATTAACCATCAAATAATTTGCTGTTTCTTGATTCTTCTATTAGTGGGATTTCTTCCATTGTGACCCTGAAAGGAAACTATAATTTCCTGTGTATTTAAAGTTGCAGGAATGTACTGTGGGTGCCCTTAATGTAACATTTGTGTCATTCATTCAAAATATTCCCAGCATAATGGTGTTTTTTATTCACAACACTATTACAGTGATTTATTTGTTACATATAACTCTGTGCATGCAATTGAGTGGTTTACCGGAGGCCAAACTTTTTGCTTCTTGGACAAATCTAATCCCTTCTCCATGACTGCTGGGAACCGTTTTGCAGCAAAAGAGGGGCCTGGATGTGGGAGGACCCATACACCTGTATTTGGTGTGACCTTTCTCAGTAGCACCTTATAAGGTTATCAAAAGTTAAGGCATAAGCACACTGAGGAGACAAGAGCCAGGGATCTTCTCTTTTCCTCCTTGTGCCCCTGCATAAGTCAACCTTGAAGCTTGTGTCCCTTTACATTTCCATTGGACTGGAGTAGTCTCTGCAGAACCATGTTACAGCCTGGGGCAGGGAAAAGTTACTCATCTCTTCTTGAACATCCGTCCAGTGTCTAGTCAGGCTACTTGGGCCGGGTGCTGGGCTCTACAACTTAGCCTGTGAAACTACTGTGCAACTCCGCTAATGACAATGAGGATGTACTAGATTATCTGAGGTCAGAATTGTGCCTATACCTGTATCTCTCCCCACGGATAAATGATATAGCTACCTCTGGGATATGATTTAGGTTCCACTGCCATATGATAAGCAGCAGTGTACAACAGTTTAGAATAATAAGTGAATAATACTTTATTCATTAGAAGTGTTGGGGAAATTTAGGAGGGCAGGATGCAATTACCTTAATTGGAATTTTGTCATCACATTGTGGTTAACTACCCTAATCTTAGGAATGGTAGTAGGGGATCTTCATTGAGCAGGAGCAGTCAAGGCCTTGATTTTATGTCTCATTCCATGTTGTCAAGAAGGATTAGCTTCATACCAAAATTACAAATAATTCTGCAGAGAACTGATGATAACAGAGCTGTAGTTTCCCTCTGGTTAGTGTTCTGAAATGCTGAAAAAAGGGACTAGTCAACGAGCTGTAGCTTTTTTGTTGTTTTATAAATCTACATGTTCCCATCATGTTTGGCATAATAATCAAAATAATAGAGTTTCTAGCTCTGAAGACTATTCTGGTTCATCGCATTGGAATAGCTGAACCCGTAAGCTAACCACTGAAACTGAATCATTAAGTAGCAACTAAAATGAAATACGTTTATAAAGCTGTTTTTTATGTATTATCTAATAGATGCATACCATCATACCACATCATTTTATTTTCTCAGGAAATTGTTTGGGGGGAGTTATGTGCAGCACAGTATTTATGAAATTTAATGTGATTCAAAGTAATGAAGAAATTTGCATTTGAAGCACAGTCACTTAAAAATGTTATGGGACAAGCCGCATTCTATTACGCCGCATTTCAAATGTTTCTGAGCAGCAGCTGAGGAGGAGATTTCCTGATGTGGCTCTATTACTGGAGCACATTTTCTCTTCATCTGTAACTACTTCTTAAAAATAGAAAAGGCAAAACGGAAACTTCAGTTATCAGAGAATACAAAGAACCTCAATTCATCTTTTGATAGCAGTAATGAGCAGAAGGCAGCAGTTAGTCATCCACTGCAGCTTTCCAGTGGAAAGACTCAGATAATTTGTTGCTCATTTTGAAATAGAAGTTCTCCCTGTCCCTGAAAGGTTTTTCTTTTTTTCTTGGCAGTTCTGATAGGTGGTTTGTTTCACAAGAAGGTAATGAATAATAGCTCACAAAATTTTCCTTGTCAGACTTTCCCCTCTCTCACCTTCACTCTCTTGTTTCTTCCATATTCTTTTGGGAAAGGAGCCAACTCCTCATTCCTTCACCTAGCCTGAGTAGTCTAATTCAATGGCACCTTGCACAAACTGCACCCCAGGCCACAAGGTGGCATTAGAGCTTCTCCATGGCTACAATTGTAGATGCAAGGCTGCATTAGCCTCCTTGGCATTGTGTACATTTTCATGCACATTATCTTAGCCCATGAAGGAGGGCTCCTGACATTACTTATTCTTGTGTGCCCCAAATTCCTTTTGTGCACTGAGGCACAGCTCAGACTCTGCACATGGTGTCACAAAGTCACAAAGTCCTGTCACACTCTGTCTGTACCACAGTTAGAGACTTCTTTTGCCAGTGAGGCAGGATCTGGTTCACTATTTTGTGTATTAGATCCCCATAGTTCATTGAAACCCAAGAAGTAGCAAACTTCATTACACTCCTAGTATTATTTGTGGCCTAGAATGAACCCACTCTATATGTGGATCAGAAAGGCAGGAGATGGAGTCAATGCACAATATTCCAACTAAGAAGTGAGGAAAGTGGTTAGGATTATACCACTGTCAGATGGGACTGCAAATGGGGAATCAGAAATGCAGTATTGCCAACCCCAGGAGTTCAAAATTTGAGATTTACAAAGAAAAGAAAATCATGTTTTTGAACTTCCCCTGCTACCCTTTATATGTGATAAATACTGGCTCTGGCTCTGGCTCTGGCTCCCGTATATTCCTCCTCCCCAACTCCTCCTCTTCACAACCCAAAGCCCTCCTCCTTCCCCCTGCCAGTCCCCTCACCCACTCTTGTAATAAACCAATAACCTCTGGCTGAGTTATTTAAGTACTCAAATCATGATTTAGGGGCTTTTGGTTACAAAGAATCCACCATTTGCACTAGTTTAAACCTGCAAGTGACCCATGCTCCATGCTGCAGAAGAAGGCAAAAAATGCCTATAGTCTCTGCCAATCTGACCTGAGGAAACATTCCTTCCTGACCCCAAATATGGTGATCAGTTTGACCCTGAGTATGTGGGCAAGACCCATCAGCCAGACACCTGGGAAAGAATTCTCTGTAGTAACTCAGAGCCACCTTCTAGTGTCCCATCACCAGCTGTTGGAGATATTTTCTGCTACCACTCACAGATCGGCTACCTACCTTTGTAGGCAGTCCCGTGATATCATCCCCTCCAGAAATGTATGAAGCTCAGTCTTGAAACAAGTTAGGGTTTTTGCCCCCCACTGCTCCCCTTGGAAGGCTCTTCCAAAACATTAGTCCTCTGATCGTTAAAAACCATCATCTAATTTCAAGCCTCAACTTGATGGTCAGTTTATATCCATTTGCTCTTGTGTCCATGTTGGCGCTTAACTTATAACTCCTCTCACTCCCTAGTATTTATCCCTAATAAATAGATATATTTATTAGGGATATATTTACAGAGAGCAATCATATCTCCCCTCAGCCTTCTTTTGGTTAGGCTAAACAAGCCAAGCTCTTTGTCTCCTGTCATAAGGTAGATTTTCCATTCCTTGGATCATCCTAGTAGTCCTCTTCTGCAGCTGTTCCAATTTGAATTAATTTTTCATAAACATGGGAGACCAGACGTGCACACACTTCCAGATGAGGTCTCACCAGTGTTTTGTATAATGGTACTAACACTTCCCTGTCTGTACTGGAAATACCTCACCTGATGCATCCTAGTACTGCAGTAGCCTACTGCACTAGCCTTTTTCATGGCCACATCACATTGGTGGCTCATAGTTAAGGCTACGATTTTTTCATGGAAGTCATGGAATCCGTGACTTCAAAAGACCTCCATGACTTCAGCCCTGGCAGCTGGGAGCTACAGGGCCGACGCCTCTTGCAGTGGCAGGGAGCTGTGAGGTACGCCTGCCACCTGAGGTAGCTGGCCTCCAAGCCCCCATGGGCAACAAGGATACCCCACAGCTCTCGGCCACCGCAGGCAGGGCAACCACCCCCCACAGCTCCCCCGCCACTGTGGTCAGGGGGACCACCCCGCACAGCTCCATGGCCGCTGTCATGAGACAGGGGGACCACCCCGGTAGCTCTCCGGCTGCCTTGGGGGGAGCAGGGGGACCCTGCATCTCCCCGCCACAGGGGGGAAGGGGCACCTGGAGCTCTGAGCCCCCATGGGTGGGGGGGAGATCTCCCAGCCACCCCGCAGCTGCCCAGCCCCTTTGCATTTTATCATGGATATTTTTAGTAAAAGTCAGGGATAGGTCAAGGGTTTCCGTGAATTTTTTTTTATTGCCATAAACTGTCAGTGACTTTTTCTAAAAATATCCGTGACAGAATGTTAGCCTTACTTATTGTCCTCCTGTGATCGACCAATACTCCCAGGTCTTTCTCCTTCCCTGTCACTTCCAACTGATATGTTCCTAGCTTATAGCAAAAATTCTTGTTGTTGGTCCTAAAGTGCATGACCTTGTGCTTTCTCACAATTAAATTTCATCCTGTGACGGGTTAACCCCTGCTCCAGGTTGCCACCTGATGTACTGGAGTCCCACTGAGCCCAACCATTCCACCAGCCTAGTCTCCCTCACCCAATCCTGCTGTGCCAAGCCCTCAAGGCTCCTCTAGCACACACAGAGGTAGGGACATACCCAGCTGAAGAAAGACACAGACACTGAAATCAGCTCTGCAATGGAAAAATCAGCTAGGGAATTGCCCAGCCTCAAGTGCATACCCCCTCCGGGGTGCAAACCCAAAATTGTATTGTCTTGTGATGCACAGAAAACTGTACAGCATAAGCTCATGAAATTCGCTCCCTCCCTCAGTGTGGAGGAAGATATGCACAGCTTTTTGGGCTTCCCCTCCCCAGTTATGGATTCCACAAACTGGGTTTTAGAATAAACAAAACAAGTTTATTAACTACCAAAGGTAGATTTTAAGTGATTATAAGGGTTAGCAAACAGATCAAAGCAGATTACTGAGCAAATAAAACAAACATGCAAACTAAGCTCCATACATTAAAGAAATTGGTTAAAAGTAGTTATTTCTCACCCTAAATGTTGTTTTAGGAATTTATTTCACAGGCCAGACACCTTTTCCAGCACGGGCTCAGCTCTTCTTCCCATCCTCAGTCCTTGTTTCTTAGATGTTCTCAGCAGTCATCCTGCCTGGGGATTCAGTGAAGAATGACCTCTGATTAACTCACTTCCCTGCCTTAAGTAGGATTTGCATATGGTGGGAATCATTTGTTTCCCAGTTTGGTTTCCACCCCGTTAGTGGAAAAATTCTAGTAGGCCAAAATGGAGTCCAGTATCAGGTGACATGATCACATGACCCTGCATTGTCAAAGCAGCATCCCAGGAAGCTTCTCAGGATGTTGGAAGATTAACACCTTCAAAGTCCTGTTGTTCTCCCTAATGGTTTATTGACTAACCAGCCAGACTGATTGCATTTTGTCTGGTGGGTGTTCCCCAGGTGCAAACGCTTTTGTAATTGATATAGTCCATATTCCTAACTTCAGATACAGAAATGATATATGCATAAAACAGGATAATCGTATTTGGTAAATCATAACCTTTCCAATGATATCTCACATTACCCATCTTGGATAGAACACATCTGAATTATGCCATATTCATATCATAACAATATCTCTAAGAAGAATATGGGGTGTAGGGTCACACATCCCATTTCTATTACTCCAGTTTTCAAGATTGTCCAGATATTTTATATGATATTCGGGTCCTCTGCCATATTGGCAATACCTCCCATCTTTGTGTCAGCCACAAATTTTATTAGCACACTTCATTTTTTGTGGCAAAGTCATTAACAAAAATGTTAAATAACATTGCTTCCAGGATGAATCCCTAAGTAACCCCACTAGTAGCCTTCCTCCAGCCTGACAGTTCACCTTTCAGTAGGGTGACCAGACAGCAAGTGTGACAAATTGGGACGGGGGTGGGGGGTATTAGGAGCCTATATAAGAAAAAAACCCAAATATCAGGACAGTCCCTATAAAATCGGGACATCTGGTCACCCTACCTTTCAGTATGACTTGTTATAATCCCCCTTCAACCAGTTCCTTCTCCTTTCAATTCTCATATTAATCCCCATCTTCTCCAGTTTCACTAATAATTTCCCATGTGGAACTCTATTGAATGCCTTACTGAAATCCAGAAAGATTAGATCCCCACTGCATTTCCTGTGTCTAAAAAAATCTGTTACCTTCTCAAAGGAGGAAATCAGGTTGGTCTGGCACAATCTATCTTTTGTAAAACCATGTTGTATTTTATCCCAATTACCTGATTTTCCCCTCTCCCTCCAGCACATTACTCTTCCTCGCAGGCTCCCAAAGCTGTCCTCTGTTTCTAGCCTGCAGAGAAGGGGGATTTCTATGGGCTCCTACAATACCCTCTTCCTGCATTGTGGCGATGGTATGCCTGCTTGGCTGCTCTGGCATAACTTTCTCTAGCAGCTACATGTGCACGTGGCTCAGACAGAATTCCAGAGCTACCTTCGTTTTCTTGGAGGTGGCTAAACAAAAATTGCCTTAGATCATAACACTCATGATAATATTGCTAGTGTTAGCAACACTGGAAATGATGCTCAATCTGTGTGCATGTAGAACAGGTGGGGGTGGGGGCTTTGTTGCTATTGCATAAATGGCATAATGTTCCAAAGGAACCAGGAAAAGGTGAGGCACATTAAAATATGGAAAAAAGTTAATTCATCCCTTCCAAGCCTCAGAACAGCTATAGCTCAGTTTTCATTTGGGCAAAGGTTCAGATTGTCCTTTGTCTGAACTGTTTTACCATCTAGATGTTCCACCCTCTTGAGTCTACTTTATACAACATTAATCATATACAAGAGAAAATTGAACATTATCAAGGAAAATCAAGAGACAGTAAGAGTGGCTAATGATAGATTGGAAAAAAATCTCCTATGAGGCTAATTAGTAAGAGGAATGTATTTTAATTATGACAGTAATTTATAATAAGCAACAAATGGGTAAGAAACATACAATTGGTGGTTCAGGTTCCACCAAATGACCTTGAATGTTTTGAGTTTTATTTAATTTACAAGTTTGGCATCTTATAAGAAAAAAGAATCTGACATAGCATGATAGATAATAATAGTAATTATTTATTATACTGATTAAAAATGAAATGGATTATTTACCAGTATATAGTATACATGCGAAGCAAAATTATCATTTAAAGAATGCACCATATTCTTTCACTTCACCATTGGTACTAAAACAATTTTGAATAATTACCTTAAAAGTGATTAAGTTAAGTAAACTAAAATCACCAGCAATGAGCATTGCCTGCTATTCCCCAAGCCTAATTGTTTACAGGCTGGCAAGCAGAATGACTTCCAGGTTGTTTCCTGTTATAGGCTGAATATGAGTGAGGGACATTTTCATTGTAAAATACTCTCAGCAATGTCAGATGCTCCGTGTATTAATCTTAAATTGTTTTCTTTATTTATTCATGGTATATATTTATATCATGCTTTTATTAGATAATTGAAGGTATTTTTTAACTACTTGCTTTAGAGAAGATGAGTGAAGATATTCAGCTGGAAATATAGGAAGGATGAAAAACTAGAGAAGAGAATATATGATGGGGGAACAAGGGACTAAGGAGAGTAAGTGTGCAATTTTTACTAGTTGTATATGGACTAAGCCTTTTATGATGTATATAGAATTAATGTGGCAAATGTATAAATACAACCTACTCACAATTATGCACAGTATGTGTCCTAGTCCATGTAAAAAAGCATAAAAAGATTAACTGCCATAGTTACTGAACAGAGGAATGCACCTTATATACTAGCATCATGTGAAACTGCTCTTGCACAATGGTTGCTGTTAAAATCAGCATTTGCTAACAATTTAAGACACTGTTGCATTTGCACTTACTTTATTTCCCTCCAGAGTTTAGAATCGGAGATTATCTGTGGTAATGGTTGGCAAATGCTGTCTTCTTGAATGACTGGTTCTCAAGTCAAGTGAAAAGTCAGCATAGGTGAGTTTAGCAAAACATACTGTTTCTAAAAATGGGTGAAAAACTGACTCAAGTTGTTGAGTCAGGTTAATTAATGGCCAGTCAGTGGCAGCAACCCAAGTAGCTCAGATGATGTAAATTTATGGATAGAACACGGGTGGAATACGTGGTTAGGCCAAGGAATGAGCTCAGTGAGAGACAATGGGTAAAGACAACACTACTGTGTGGATTAGGTGAGTGAGTTCTTTTAAAACAAAGAAAAACAGAAACCTAATACAATGTCTTTAAAAGCAGATTTTGCACAATTTAGGTGAAATAGAAAGAAATACAGTTTAATCATAGAATAAAAGCTATACACAAAGTGATAGATACAGGCACTTAGTTGCCAGAAGAACCACCACCAGTCAAGGTCCTAGTCTACACTGCCACTTTACAGCGCTAAAACTTTCTCGCTCAGGGGTGTGGAAAAACACACCCCTGAGTGATGCAAGTTTCAGCGCTGTAAAGTGGCAGTGTAGAAAGTGCACAGCCACATTAAAGTGCTGCCGCTTTACAGCCACACCACTTACACCAGGGTTTGGCAGTAAAGCTAGATGAATACTTTTGGTTACAGGGAGCAAAATTATACAGACTGCCACCTAAACATCAGTGTGACTGGGATTAATTTAACCCAATTTATCTTTATTTTGGGGGCTGATCCTACAAGATGCTGAGCCACCCTCAATTTCACCTTGAAGTCAATGGTAGTTTGAGGAAGTTTAGGATATTCAGTCTGTCCCAGGATTTGGTTACTAGGCAGGATATGTAAAGATTGCTCCAAATTGGTTTGGTCCTTTTGAATCTGATCTTTATCACCAGTAGATCATAAATCACATGAGCTCAGCTGTTATTGTGCCTTATGGAAAGATATAGACTCCACAGCAGTATGCCTCATCAGTTTATTTTGCATTCCTACTTTAGGTGGAGTGACATTACATAATTTGTGATGACTTTGTTCTGATTTCTAGCCATCATGAAGGATTGATGGTCCAGAGTCACAGAAGTGTCATCAGTGATAAATTCCAGCTACACTTTAATCTTTTTTCACTTGATGTAACATCAAAGAATAATATCACAGGCTGCAAGATATTTTAGACAAATTATTAGAGAAAAAAGATCCGCAACTGACAGATTGAATGAAAATTGTATTGATATTTTAAGGTGCATCTTCTTTCTGAGCTTCTAGGGAGAGACTCTCAGGTAAAATTCCAAATTAGACAGAATCTCAGGAAAGATCTAAAGCTCTATAGTACATCATTTAATATTTATCATATGTTTACAGCCAGTTTGAAATTGTATTAGTTGTTCTGGGGAGTTGGAAAGGTGGCCTGGTCAGTACTTGGATGAGGGATGAACAGTGAAAACAGGTGCTATTGAAAGCACATGATTCAGTATGGGATTCCCCTCTCTGAAATCAGTAATCAATATGTTGTGAGGCAAGGCGCTTTGTTGTTCACCACTTGTCCATGTTAAACATTTCCCTCCAAAAAGAGGAATATTAACCTTTTGTATTTTGGGCAAATTCAAATTTGGCCAATTCTGTCTACTTATATCCTTCTTGCAGTTTCAATTATATGTGGTATTGGTCATCTCTTTAATTCAACTTCAATACTACAACTGTGATTTAGTAGTTTCAGTAACAGTTTTTAGTGGACATAGGTCTGGATCACAGTTGGTAAACGACTAATAGTCTGGTTCTCAACATTATTAGAAAGAGGCCAATGAATGGATGGTGGAGAATAGGGTTAACAGCTGAACCGTCCTTTCAGCTCCATAGCAACATAACTTCTGTTACCTTTTGCAAAAGGAGAAGTGGTCCCTCTAAAGTGAAGAAGAAATGCAGTTCAATAAAGAGACAAATGAATGTGAAAGAATAATCTCGTGTTTGTGCCGAATCAGTCCTTGGTCTTTCTATGTTTGAAGATGGCAACAGGTGTATAAACTGTGATGGTGTAGGGATGACAAAATGCCTAGGCCACTTCCAGTAACTGAATATCGATTATGATGCTTATTGCCAAAAGCAGCTATAAGGCCTTTGTTGCAACCTTAGCATAACTAGGCAAGCTGGTGGAATGGGGGGAAGAAGAGGGGGAGACCACAAGAATTGTGCATGACTCTGTGCCATCGTGTTGGGCTTTCTTTTAAACTGCTGAAATATGTAGTTTTGAAAATCAGGAAGTCTGTCTATATTTGACTTCTAGTGTGTGTGTTTGTCAGGGCCCTCAAGACCTGCAGACTCTGCAGAAACACATCTGCACAACTAATGGCTTGAACCTTCTTGCTTAGTGGTTATCGGTAATTTACAAGCTAAGTAACACTTACAAGCATAAAAAAGGGGAAAAGATCCGGGCCGAGTGGACTCCTCTTAAACTCCCCAGCAGCAGATGGAAGCCTGGCCACTGGAAACTTGGTGTTGACCACTCGAAAACCACTCCAGACTTTGGGTACTATAGATTTGGGTGCTCTAACCAATTGTGTACATGTGTATGTGCTTGAGATTACATAAAGTAAAACCTTTAAGTTCCCCAATGATTAAGGCTAAGATTTTGTAATGGTTATTTTTAGTAAAAGTCATGGGCAGGTAACGGGCAATAAACAAATTCATGGAAGCCATGACCTGTCTGTGACTTTTGCTGCTGAGGCTCCATGGTTTCCCCCACCACCGTGGCGGCTGGGATCTGAGGGGTTTCTCCTCTGCGCATGGTGGCTGGGAGCTGCAGGGTGACCATATTTCCCAAAGAGACAATGGGACACCCCAGCCAATCATCCAAGGCATCCCCCTACCCCCGCACGAGACTGTCGCCTGTCGCTGGAACCCTGAGGAGGGCCCCCTCAGGAGTCTGTCACCTCAAGCTGGAACTTTTCAGGGCATCCCCCGTCGCTTGTCGCTTCTGTCGCCTGTTGCTGGAACCCTGCCGGGGTCCAACTAGCTGTCAGCTCCAGAGTCCTGCAGCCTCTGGGGCTGAAGCAGAGAATGTCATGGAGGTCTCGGAAGTCACAGATTCCGTGACTTCCATGACCTCCGTGCTGTAAATGTAGTCTTACCAATGATTTATTTCCTGACACTGCTTCACAAACAGTAAAGTTACCAAGAGCTTTGGGTTCAGACAGCCCCGGGTAACAATGGTAGTTATTATGATATGCTCATTTACGAGAAACTGAATTGATATAGATATCTCACTTCACAAAACACCTTTAGTTGCTAATAGCTTTGGTCAGTAATAAATAGGGCAGGTTTGAACCAGTGACCTCTCGTAAAAGCCTCCATATCCCATTACCAATCCTCTGATCTATGCAATTCCCTTCAAATACATTGTTCCCATTCACCTGTGTGCTTGTATTAATCCCATCTAAATCTAAATGCACAGAAAAAAGTATGCCCACGTTTTACTATGTGTAGACCATCTCTTATTTCTTCAAACTACTTGTAATTGCCCTCTGTTTCACATGATCTAGACTCAGAAAGGATTACATTTTCATTGTCTTCTTTCTAATGTCAGAAATGTCAGCTGTTTGAAACTCAAACTGTAAGATGTCTCTTAAGATAAAGAAAAAGGCATTATGGAACCTTCAATAGTTCTGTGAATTGCTCTTCAATTAAATGGTAACACTTTTGAATGGAGTAGAATAAAAGGACACAGAACACCACACTGTATCATTTAACTTTTTACACCTTATTTTCCAAATGCCTTGTAATAAAGGGGGATGATTTGTTGGGTATATTTTAAGTGACTGTTTCTTTAAAAGCAATTTCATCTTTGTTTCTATAAAAAAAAAAGAGAGGCCTCAAAAAGGTATTGACATTTCATCAGAAGAAATGGATTTCAAGTTGCTGCCCAGTAAATGTAGCTTGGAAAAAATTCTATATATTTCACCAAAGACAATGTAATTGACCTTGGGGCAATGGATAAAAACCTGTCATTATAATTTGACAGAATAACTGGTTGTCTTCTAATGCTTAGCATTCAGTTGTGTAGTGTTCTTTCAGTAATATAGTCTTTCATGTAGAAAGAAAATACCAGAACTCTTCACTATAACTAGAATTGGAAGTTTTCTTTTTTCTTTTAATACTTAAGAAATACATTGTCTGTGTACTGAAGTAAAAAAATAAAAATAGCGAGCAAATAAACATAATGCAAAATTAAATTGTTCTGTCAATTCAGAATGTCAACTTCTTATCCATTGCCCCAAGGTCATACACTCTTGTCTTCAATTAAATGATGGAATTTTTTCCAAGCAACATTTTAATACTGGGACATTGGGAAAGCTTTTTCTGGTAAATGAGAAATTGGATATTTTTACCATGTATTATTTTCTGTTTTAGCAGGTTTACTTAAAACAGGTCTTTTCTGATAAGGGAAAGAGATTAACAAGTTCTTGGGGTACAAATTAAAGATGGGACAGTATCTTCTCTTAAAAGTTAAGGAAGGTTCCCGCATTCATTATAGTATTGGTATTTGTGAAGTTTTCTGAATGATTTAAAGGAGTTGTGCATCTCATAATTTCAATCCAGTTGGTTTAGGAGAGTATCACGTTCTAGAATGTAATCCAGACTGGTGAAGAATTGTCACCTCTTACCCTGTAACCCAGAGTGCCTCTCAATGCATTGCTATTGTAGCTCTCAGCCTGGGATGCCCACAGTCAGCAACAAGCATGCACTCTGTGTCTATGTATTGGGCAGCCCAGGTACAACATTTTGGATCCTGGTGCCTGCTTGCAATAACACAGACTTCCACTGGTCTCCACCAGCCTTGGTTGACAACTGATAAGATGACTCCACATTCTTCCCAGTCTCAAATTTTCCCAATAACTTGTGTTCTCCAATGTCCAGCCCTGTCCTGGAACAATCAGAGGAATGTTAAGATTTGTTGCTCCTTTAAAGAGTGTTGTTAGCACCTCATTAAGTTGATTTACATAATAATACATTGGAATTTGGAAGACTCACCCTGTCAATGAGCGAGACAAGTATTTCTCTATTGTAAAAAGTTGCAGAGCCCATTCTATGGTTTAACCCAGGGGTCTCAAACTCAAATGACCACGAGGGCCACATGAGGACTAGTACATTAGCCCGAGGGCTGCATTTACTGACATCTCCACCCCTCGGCCCCGCCCCCACTCCACCCCTTCCATGAGGCCCCGTCCTGGCCCCGCCTCTTCCCACCCCTTCCCTGCCCCCATTCCAACCCCTTCCCTGAAATCCCCACCCCAACTCCGCCCCTTCCCTGCCCCCAGGGGGTGCCGGAGGGGTGTGGGGTGTGGCGGGGGCTCAGGGCAGGGAGTTGGGGTGTGGGGTGCAGGAGGGGTGAAGGGTGCAGCAGGGGGTCAGGGTGCAGGGTGTGGCAGGGGGCTCAGGGCAGGGGGTTGGGGTGCAGGAGGGGTGTGGGGTGTGGCAGGAGTTCAGGGCAGGGGGTCAGGGTGCAGGGTGCAGCAGGGGGCTTGGGTCAGGGTGCAGGAGGGGTGCAGCAGGGGGCTCAGGGCAGTGGGTTGGGGTGCAGGAGGGGTGCAGCAGGGGGCTCAGGGCAGGGGGTTCGGCTACAGGAGGTGTTTGGGGGACGGGCTCCGGCCCGACGTGCACTGGGGGCAGGGCAGGCTCCCTGCCTGCCCTGCCTCCCCGCCGCTCCGGGAAGCCGACGGAACCTAGGGAAGGAGGGGCGCAGGACTGTGTGTGGCTGTTGCTTCAGGCACCGCCTCCAGCAGCTCCCATTGGCCGGGAATGGGGAACCGCAAACAGTTCTCAATACAGCTGATGATGCCCCATGTAGACTGGTGCATCTGGAGCATGGCCACAAGCACTGATTGGTAGGACCACATTGTCATACAGACCTGGAGTGACCCATAGAGTGGGTCCAGAAACTTTGCATGAAGAAACCTATATTTCTGGACCTTTGTGAGCAGCTTGTCCTGATCCTCCAGCATAAAATACATGTATGAGGGTGGCCATGCCAGTCCAGAAGCAGGTTGCCATAACCATCTGGGAACAGGCTACCCTAGACTGCTATAGGTCCATTGCTAACCAATTTGGAGTTGGCAAATTGACTGTAGGGACTTGGGGGGGAAGGCGGGGGCAGAGATTTCTGAAGTGATCAGGCGTGTGATTTACCCAAAGGTGACGGACATAAACAATGTCCCTTTAGTAACTGCTGGTTTTCAGAGAATCAGGTTTCCTAACTGCTCAGGGGCCACTGATGGGATTCATATTCCTATAGTTTGCATTCTCAAAGAGCACAGGAGTACATAAACCACAAAATGAACCACTCTATTGTTATGCAGTCCCTTATGCAGACCACAGAGGTCGATTTATGGATGCCAATGTGAGCTGCACTGGAAAAGTTTGCAATGCCAGGGTTTTCCACCGATTGGGAGTCTACCTTCACGAACATGCCGGGACATTATTCCCACTAAATGAGATAGTCATAAATAGAATAACTGTCCCCACTGTTATTTTAAGGGACCCTGTATACACCTTTTTGTCTTGGCTTATGACATTATATCCTGATCTCAGAGACCCAAACAGAAGAAGATTTAATTACTCTCTCAATAGATGCAGAACGGTGGCTGAATGTGCATTTGGAAGATTGAAACCCCACTGGTGCACCTTATAGAACCATTTGGATTTCATTGGCATTGATGCTGTCTGCATTATTGTGGCTTTTCCAAGCTCTTCACAACCTATTTGAATCCAAAGGTGAGCCATTTTCCCCTGAGTGGACCTATGACAGTGATGGATTGCTGAACCAGTACACTCTGCCAGAAAGTGCACCTATTACAGCTGAAGCAGGATGCACGTGGGCAACAGAAATCAGGCATGCTTTGTGTGCCCATATTATGGACTTGCATTGACCAATGGAAGAGGGAGAGAATTTCTACAGCAATGTTAACAGTATGTAACCCTTCTGCCTATCTAAGTTGGCAGCAACAAGGGCCGGGTTCTGTATCTAGGGGTTCCGTTTCAATAACACAATGCAAAACCGGCTCGAGCCCCCACCCAGTGACCTGGGACAATTACATACCACCCCCCTGGGTACCTCTAAGAGGCAATACTTCCCCCTCGCAAGCACGGAGTCTGAGTGTAGCAGAAAATGTTTAATGACATGAGGTAAACGACATCAGCATAAAATTGGGAAAACACCACAACTAGAGTTCATAGACCAAACCATGAGCGAAGACCCACCCCAGCAAATTGGGCCGTGTCCTTTCCCGTTGGTTCTTGAAACCAGCAACCAAAGTCCCAAAAGTCCAACAACCCCAAAGTCTCTTGGGTCCAGCAACCCAAGAATCACCAAAGTCCCAAAAGTCCAACAACCCCCCAAAGTCTCTGTCCCTGGTCAGTGCAGCCCCAGAGTTCAGGGGGGAGGGGCGCAGGGTGTTAAGGGGCACCTTACGTGATCCGAGACCAACCGGCCGCCTCTCCGTGGGGGTTCCACCGCAGCCTTCACCACGAGCCGCTCCACTCCACCTGCTGTCCCGTGAGCCGCTCCTGCCGTCCCACGAACTGCTCTGCTCTGCTCCGCTCACCGACCTGTGAGCCGCTCGGCTCCACTCCGCTCCGCTCCAACCGTCCCCGCAAGGCTCCGCTCTGCCAGCTGCTCCTCCAGCTGCTCTGCTCCGCTCACCGACCTGTGAGCCGCTCAGCTCCGCTCTGCTCCAACCATCCCCGCGAGGCTCCACTCGGCTAGCTGCTCCTCCAGTCGTCCCCGCAAACTGCTCCGCCAGCCGCTTAGCAATTCAGGCTCCCCCACTATTTAACACAGCCTCAGTGATCTCAGCTCTTAGTAACTTTAGCTCTTTTGTAATTTCAACTCATAGTGATTTCAGCTCATAGTAGGGGAGCCCCAGTGCTGGTGCACCATTGGCCCAAAGTGAATTCAGCTCAGCAGCCTGTAACTAGACTCCTAAGGGAATCAAAGTTAGCTCTGATATTCCACAGTGGAGAGAGGAGGTGGTGCAATTGGTGTTTTGGACCCTCAGAGGGGGCCCATACCATCAGGTACAAATACCTATCCCCATCCTCTCTCAATTCACTGGGTTTTGTAACCCATGCCCCTTGACAAGCAAATGCTACTTAGGTAATGGTGACGGATTCACTCAGTCCTTCTGTCATACAACAGTTCCACTGCCTTGATTCACAGAATCAGGGTAACAAAACTTTATTCTTCCTGCCCCAATAATAGAGAAACTGGGGATCCCACACCAGCCAAAGTAACCACTTTCAGTTGCTGTGTTTCCTGCCTGGCGAGTGGGTGTGCCTATGCAAATAAGATCAGCCCCTGGAGTTCTTTTCCACACTCGCCATAATTCACCACCAGATGTCAGGGTAGAGCTCATCCTGACTCTGCTTACAAGTAAATGAAGTATTATTGGTCTACACTACAAATGATGGGAGGGGATGTGATTGTTGTGAAGGTTTAATTATGGGTAAGATGACTGCTTACAGAGTGAGGGGAGGGTGTTTTGTATGATATGAATTGTGGATTTTCATTGTGGATTGATCTGAAAAGATGCACTGAGAAATTGTGCTTGGACACAACTTCTCAGTTGCCCTTATCATGTCTTTAGCTTTATTCTTTGAAATACACGTTATATATTGTGATACAGGGATGGCTATATTATTTCTTAATGAAATAAAAGCCTTTGTTTGTTAGCATTGCTGTATTACAAAAAGAATCCAAATAGTAAAGAACTGTTAGGCATGCCAGCTGCCATTAAATCACCAAAACCAAATAAAATAAAGTGCATAACAAACATTGAACATTACCGTGAAACCAGTGCAAACAAATAAATGCCCTACTTCTCTGTGTCTCCTGGATCCCCGCTTTTCTTTCTCTTTCTACCACATTTAGCACATGGTTTGCTGCTGCACAGGAATGGAGGAGTTATGGGGAGCAGAGCCCTGCAGGGGATACATGTGCCCTGGCCAACTAGTATTGAATCCCAGTTGCATGGGCAACTTAACCGTGCTATTATCCAGTGTGTTCCTGGTCTCTCGAGACATGGTTCTGTGGATGGGACTTAGGAGGTGGTGCAGGTAGAGCAGGCCATTAGTCTAAGCAGCCATTAGTCCAAGCAGCCTCTCAAATAAGTCTTTCTGCTGCACTCTATCGTCTTCCCTCAAGTGATGTTCCTGCTTCAGAAACTGTGCTCCAGGTCTCTTCTCCTGCTCTGCATTTCTCTCCACCAGCTCTGCAGCCTGTCTGTTCCTTTCAACTTGTCATGAATCCTTTTCCTTGCATATTGGCCCTGTCCAGGTTGTCCATCATATGTTTGTCATGGGTACAGTTCCTCTTTGACTACTCCATGATAGTACAACTTGCCAGGCTCTTGGTGGACTGTGACTGGGCTGCAGAAGTGGAAGGGCCTGTAAACAGATATCAAACAGTTCTTTATTGGCTCAGTTCTTCAGATAAGGTTCAGCACATCCTCAGAAAAATGTGCCTGTGGGATCACAAGGGCAAAAAATGATACTTTGTAAAATTCAGCTTAAGTATTTCTCAGAGCAACCCTTAAATTCCCAGATGCTCCATGGGCACAAGCTGAGAGTTAAGTGAAGAGTGAAAAACCTGCAAAGCCACATTCTATTCCAAGCTACCAAGGCAAGCCAGTCGTGTATCCCATAGAGCAGGGGTCGGCAACGTTCGGCAGGCGGCTCACCAGGGTAAGCACCCTAGCGGGCCGGGCCAGTTTATTTACCTGCTGACGCGGCAGGTTCGGCCGATCGTGGCCCCCACTGGCCGCGGTTCGCCGTCCCGGGCTAATGGGGGCGGTGGGAAGCCGCGGCCAGCACATCCCTCGGCCTGCGCTGCTTCCTGCCGCCCCCATTGGCCTGGGACGGCGAACCACGGCGAGTGGGGGCCGCGATCGGCCAAACCTGCTGCGTCAGCAGGTAAATAAACTGTCCCGGCCTGCTAGGGTGCTTACCCTGGCGAGCCGCGTGCCGAACGTTGCTGACCCCTGCCATAGAGGTTTTCAAGCTTATGGTGACTGAGCAACACATTTACAAGTGGCATGAGCTGGTGTACTACAAAGTAGGGCCTGGAAAAATATGCCCTTCTCCAAAATATGGCTACCTATGTGGAATTTCTATGACAGGAAAAGTTTGCAGCTATCAGCAACCATACTTGGGTTAAAATTCATGAGGCATCAACAGCATGCTTTTCGAACAGCCATGTCAATTATTGCCTCCCTGTAAGCTGCTAAAAACTCTGCATTCCTTCAGTTACCCAGGTGCAGCTATGATACAGCCTTCTCTGATTATGTCTATCTATGGACCATGTGCAAACACACATGACAATACAGATCCTCAGAGAATTGCATAGCTAACCTTCCTTTTCTCTGGCAACTTTCCAGACTGCATACAACCCCCCTGCTGTATTTCGCACAGTGATTTCGTCACCCATTAGCTACATTTCCCCCTTCCCTCCCTGTACAGTTTGCGGTTTACAGGTGGCTTGTTACACTGGAATGTGGCTGACTTGAATGGTGCAGTGTACTAACAGGAAAGGGAATTTAAGGTTCTTACTTTTAACGTCCCAGCACGTCTTTGTAAGAATGCGCAAATACTTAGTAAAAGATTAACGTTAAATGCTGGTTTAACTGTTGTTTGGGCTTCCCGGTATCCATTTTGAATTCCGTGTTGTGGTATTGGGGGTGACGCAGTGCTTACTTAGTGCCAGGGCTAAGCCCCGGCGCCCCGGGCTTGGCAGTTTAAGCCCTGGCACCACTGGTCTTGCTGCATCAGTTATGAATGTAAAAAAATTGCTTGTGTCCTGGCACCTTGTTCATTACAAGCACTAGGGTGACGCCAAGGTGCTAGTGTGCATTCTGCCACTAGCAGACACATTCTGCTACCCGCGGCTTGCAATAATCATTGCTTTGGGTCATTAAGTGGAATTCCTCCCATTTGTATATTAATAACAACAGACATGGAGCCAAACACTTGCCAGGCTCTGGGGCTACATCTGCCTCTTCTGTTTCTGCTGCCAATCCAGTGGCAGGCTATTCTTCGGGGGAGGAGGGAGGGTTCATCAAACAGCTCCTCTGAATATGGACCCAGGATGTACTACAGCTGCTCTGCCAGTAAAGCCTCTTTTGGGATCAGCATGAGCACCAGAATCACTTTGCTAGCCTGATCCAGTGATTGCTGGCTCCCTTCCAGTGTTATACTAGTTTCAGGGGTTAGAAGGTTGCCATCCTGGCTGACCAGGCGACTATGAACTACTCAGTGCTCTGCACAGCACCCAGTCAAAGTCTTCATAAAAGATGCATAGTGGCGGGGAACTCCCAGAGGTATGGTTCTCATTCCTAGCTTTCTGGTAGTCATTCTTGAGCCACTTAATCCAATTCCAGTCACCAGTCTATTGAATCCCGAATGCTGCCAGCTTGTTCACTATTACTTGGTACACCTGGAATCAAACATCTTCCTTGCCTCACAACAGAGATTTACCAGAATCTAGCTGTGGTCCCATGACCAGATAGCAGTGCGCTTGACAAAAGACATCATCTTGTTGGTGGCCATAGCTAGTGCAGGCAATGGTTCACTCTGAAGCTCAGTGGTCAGAATAAAATGGAAGGGTAAAATTCTGAACAGCTAGACTTGCAACCCTCCAGAGTCTTCCATGTCATGGGAGTTGATTGGCTACTCTTGGGATAGAGAGGCCAGGAACACTGGCCTCAGGGATTGTGGGCAGAGCCATCCCGTCCATAGGACAGATAGGGCAACCGCCCCGAGCCCCACACTTTGGGGGTCCCCGCGCTTTGGGACACGGGGTCCAGGGCGGCTGAGGGGCTAGTGAGGGACCTGACGCTGGCAGCAGCGAGCGACCCAGCCCCGGCCTGCCCGGCTCCACTGGCTCCCGGCATCGCTCGGGGGAGGGTCGGAAGCCGGAAAGAGGCAGGGCAGGCACTTGGGGGAAGTGGTGGAATGGGGGCAGGGCCTGGGCCAGAGGCAGGGGTTGTCTCAGGACCCGCGCTCCCTAGGGACAGCCCTGATTGTGGGATAATGCTGGTGGACTCTCAGGACATGAGTCTGGGGATCAGGGCCTGAATTGTGTCTGAAGTGCAAAATGATGCAGTTTGAACCTGAGTCCCAGTGGGACTTGGGCTATGACCCACCTCCCCTGACGAATCCCACGGCCCGGGTCTTGAGGACTTACTGACCGGGGTTAGACAGATTTGTGTGTAGACAGAAGGGGGAGGGGGATTGGCTTTAACACTGAGCCCGGGCTTACATTGCCCAAAGAAGGATGGTCATTCAGTAGAGTATTTTTGAGTTCTGTGGATGAAGGATACAAATCCATTATCTATACATCTACATAACTTTTAATTTAAGAAATTGACCATTCCTGGCCTTCCCTTATCCCCCACCTTTATTAAATTAAGATAAATCTTTAACAAACTGGGAATGGTAAATAGCAGTTTATTTCTGATACTTTTTAAATTATTAGCACTTCTTGGGTATATCTGTATCTATGGCCCCACTTATCCATCTGCATGCTGAACCACGGCATATACAAGTATATATCTTAATTTGGCATCAAATCCCATTTGCCTTATTCACATGAGTAACCTATTGAATATAACTGGAATTATGTGGATGATTAAAATGAACACATTTTGGTTCCTACCACCTGATTCAAAGCACATCAAAAACAATGGGAGTCTTTTTATATTGATTTCAATGAGTTTTGGATCAGGCCCTTAGTTTTTAAGTTGCTTGGGAAAAACACATTGTTTTTCATTGTCTGTAAAATACCCTGAAGCCTTATGATGCTTAAAGTGATAAATGTATTAATAATAACAATTATTATGTTTGTACTCTTACAACTGATGATGTTCCTTGAAGTGCAGTAATTGCAAAGGAAAGTCAATGTAGAATGGACTTCAAAAACATTTTTTCCCCTGCTCACTGCCTTGCATCCTTCACTTTTATTCCACATCATGCTATGAAATGTAATCCTGCATGCTGATAGGTAGTTATGCATTGGTAGTAAATTCCAGCAACAATAAATAATTTTTCACTGACTAGTACTAGATGTGACAGAATACATGCTACCGTGCAGCCATCTGTGCCATCTCTGACCAATTTTCCCTGAAAGAGGATTAGGTAGCAGACTATAAAAGACAGGTGCACACAGAGAATTACGGCTGTGTACGCATTTATTTCAGTTTAACCCGGGGTGGGCAAACTTTTTGGCCCGAGGGCCACATCGGGGTTGTGAAACTGTAAGGAGGGCCGGGTAGGGAACGCTGTGCCTCCCCAAACACCCTGACCTCCGCCCCCTATCCACCCCCTGACTGACTGCCTCAGACCCCCGACCCATCCAACCCCCCCCTGCTCCTTGTTCCCTGACTGCCCCCTCCCCTGCCCCTAACCAGCCACCGGGCCCCACCCCTTATCCAACCCCCCCTGCTCCCTGTCTCCTCACTGTCCCGACCCCATCCACACCCCCGCTTCCCGCCCCCTTACTGGCCGGAGCCAAGCACGCCGCTGCACTGCCTGGCAGGAGCTTGCAGCCCCGCCGCCTAGAGCACTGGTGGCATGGCAAGCTGAGGCTGCAGGGGAGGGGGACAGGTGGGGAGGGGACGGGGGCTAGCCTCCCTGGCCAGGAGCTCAGGGGCCAGGCAGGACGGTCCTGCAGGCCGGATGTGGCTGTGGGTCATAGTTTGCCCACCTCTGGTTTAGCCTGTTACTTATTTTCTAAAGAAAACATAATGTAAAAAGAAAAAGGTTAAAGTGCATGTTCCACTTCACCTAAATATCATGATCTAGGTGAAAAATCTTTTTCAGTCACAGAATTGTCTTTTTGTTTCTATTCCATTTTTTTTTTAATTTATAATATACTTGTAGGTATGCGGCCATTGATTTTGTGGAAAGATAGAAGCTATCGACTGAGCTGGCAAGACAAATTCAATAGTATAAAATAGGAAATACAGCAAAATATAAAAGATTAAATGTTTTAAACTAACTGTGGAGTCACTGGAAACTTTATAATAATGTATAACACATCTTTGGCTCAGTTTCAGAACTCTCCCAGGAGAAAATAATTTTAATTTCCTTGTGATCTTGTTTCTTTTAAAGCACAGAACAAAACCAATATGTAAAGGGGTTTGGTTTTGTTGTTTTTCATAGTGACATTTCAGGGCTTTTCTGTATCTTGCTTTCTTGGCACTTGTCCAATGTCTGTTATTGAGAGACATTTTTTGTTTTAAAAAATGTTAAAGGGAACTTGATAAATATCATGAGAATCATGTGGCTAAATCTCACATGCATCACATCATGAGTGTAAGTATAGGAAAGGATGGGGGAATCATATTCCCTCCTTCTCCTTGCCCCCCAGCAAAGCCATCTTTCTTTTTTTCCCCTACTTTGGCTGGCTTTGAAGGGGAGGAAGGAAGCTGTAAGAAGGAACAGAGAAGAGAGTCTGAGGCTGGTTTGTGCAACACATAGTTGTTATAATAGTACTTTCTCCTCCTCCCATCCTCTTGCTGGTAGGCTCAAGATAGGAAGAAGCTGTAGTATCAGTCTCCTGCCAGTAGAAGCAGCAATGTCACTCTTCTGAGCGGGAGGCAAGAACTTGCAGCTCGCTCAGCTCCAATCTTGCCGGGACCATGTCCTGCCAGCTGAAAAGGTCTGCTAAGTAGGAAAGAGGCATGGCTGGATATAAAGGGGAAGCACTGGCTGGGGAAGCAGCATTCCCTTCCTTTTCTAGGGGACAGACACAAGAGAGGCTGATATGGAAGGGGGTCCAGACTCTAGCACAAGTAATCCCGCTGTGAGTGCAGTAGGCACCAGGGAGACAATGGAGAGGGACAAAAGGTGGAAGGATTTGTGGGGAGGGAAAAGAGACTGAGGCGAGGGTCATTCGAGGGATAAAAAATGGGGGTGTGTGGAGATGAGATGAGTGCTGAAAGGGAGATGAGAGGTTAGAGGTTCTTAGGCCATGTCTACACTACCAATTTGTGTCAACAAAAGTGATGTTGACACCCAAAAGTCGACATAATAAAAATCGCAATTTCATGTTCACACTTGTGCCCTCTGTCTGCTGATCTCATCCACAGTGGGGGCACCATCATTGACAGTGTGAGCAATGCACTGTGAGTATCTATCCCATAGTCCTTCTGTCGCTAGGTGTTGTGGGATGATGGAGCAGATTGCAGCGCATCTCCTAAGTGAAGAAGACTCACAGGTACCCGACATTCTGTGTGATATGGATAGGAACAACTTTAGATTACTTTTGGCATTCATAAGGCAGGTGCATATAGTAGACCATCACTGAATGGTGGGATCGTATCATGATGCAGGTATGGGATGACGAGCAGTGGCTACAGAACTTTCGGATGTGGAAAGCCACCTTCCTGGAACTGTGTGCGGCGCTCGCCCCAGACCTGCGGCTCAAGGACACCAGAATGAGAGCTGCCCTCTCAGTAGAGAAGCGCGTCGCAATTGCTGTGTGGAAGCTGGCAACTCCAGACTGCTACCGGTCGGTTGCGAATCAATCTATAGTGGGGAAGTCGACCGTTGGGGCTGCGTTAATGCAGGGCAGTGTGCAGGGCAATAAATCACATTCTGCTACAAAGGACCGTAACTCTGGGAAATGTGCGTGAAATAATGGACAGCTTTGCAGAAATGGGTTTCCCTAACTGTGGAGGGATGATAGATGGCGCAAACATTCCAATTTTGGCACCAAACCACCTTGCAATGGAGTATATCAATAGGAAGGGATACTTCTTCATGGTGTTGCAGGCGCTTGTGGATCACCATGAGCTTTTCGCACACATCAACACGGAGTGGTCTGGGAAGGTGCACAATGCACGCATCTTCTGGAACTCCACCCTGTACAGAAAGCTGCAAGCGGGGACTTTCTTTCCTAACCAGATGATTACAGTGAGGGGTGTTGAAATGCCCATAGTGATCCTGGTAGACCCTGCATACTCCTTACAGCCGTGACTCATGAAACCTTACACGGGACACCTGGACAGCAGTAAGGAGTGGTTCAACAACAGGCTCAGTAAATGCCAGACAACAGTTGAATGTGCCTTTGGCAGATTAAAGGCATGCTGGTGATGCCTTTATGGCAGGTTGGACCTCACCAAGGATAATATTCCTATGGTCAGAACTGCATGCTGTACTTTGCATAATCTCTGTGAAGTTAAGGATGAAACGTTTGCTCAGGGGTGGAGTGCTGAAGCAGACTGCTTAGCCGCTGATTTTGAGCAGCCAGATACCGGGGCTGTCAGAGGAGCCCAGAGGGGAGCTATTCGAATCAGGGAGGCTTTGAGGCAGCACTTTGACAATGACCACCAGTAACATATATATCTCTGTCTGAGTTGCTTCAATGTTACATCACATGTAGTTTTCCTAGCGGGGCAATGGTGACATTTGGGGCCTTATATTCCTATAATAAAGTGATTAAAATGCCTGTGCATGTATTGGCATTGCCTGCAATCTCACCTTATAGAAAAAAAAAGATGATTTACCATTATAAAAGTTTGCTTTTATTGCACAAGAAACAGCACCCACAAACATACAGATGCTTGGCGGGAAAGGAGGAACCAGGGAAGGGTAGACTTTCACAGCTGTGTGTCCAGTTATCATTGTGACAGTTGTCTGAGGGGATGGAGTGAAGGGGTAATCGAGAAGTCCCGGAAGGCAGAAAGGAATATGAGGGTGGAATTTTGAGGGGGCATGGAAAAGATTTCTGAATGTGCTGCAGTGGAGGTCGAGCACTGATCTGCTCAGTCTGCAGCATTATTAAGAACTTCAGCATCTGTGTTTGCTCTTCCATTACTTTAATTATCTCCTCAGTATCATCCTTTACAAACATGTGATTCTCTTTTCTGCCCTGCTGTTTGGCTTCCCAGCACTCCTTTCTTTTCCTTTTTTCTGCATAGGAGCACTGCAGGACCTCACGAAACATGTCTTCTTTGCTGCGTCTTAGGCGCTTTCTTATCTGGCAGAGACATTTGGCTGGGGTGCGTGGGGTGTTCCTGAAGGCTACATCTGGTGAGGCATAGGGGACAATGCACAGAAGTGGGATTGTGAAATTCATGCACAGCATTGAAACATTTCAGTTAAATACACGTTTTGTAGCATTACTATCACTTTCTCACTGACACTAGCTAGGCACACATCTCCGTGAACACTCAAAGCATGGTGAGTGTTGGCGGGGATGGGGGGCACTCCACATGAGGAAAAGAACACACACTCTTTGCAAGGATCGTGGTGCAGCATTCTAGGGAATCAATTCTGAAATTATCCCACACTTTTCCACAGGCGGAGGTAATTCTAGCAGAAATCTCACAGCTAAGGGTAAGCAGGGAAATGTGGGTACATCTACTCCATGCTTGTGGCTTCTGCCCTGGTCCCTATGCTGCTCGCCTATGTGCCGCTTTGGTCCCTGCACAAGTGATTGCTGAATGGCGTGGGAAAGTTTCCTACAATGGGGGAAGGAACAAAGCTGCTCTGCCATGCAACCTGCAGCAGAGGATTGCCGAGTACCTCCAGGAAACTTTCCTGGAGATCTCTCTGGAGGATTCCTGCGAGATCTCGGTGTGCATCAACACCCTGTTCTGCCATACTTATTAGCTACACAGGGAAATGTCCAGCTCACAGAACACAGCCAGCCTCCCACATTTCTATGCTCTGAACCCATCTCCACACTACACAAACCACAGCCACTTACCAGGAGTCTCATCTCTTTCTTCTTGCTTGGTGGAGATCAACTGCTAGGCACCTCAGGAGTGGAGAAAAGTTCCTGGCTGTCTGCCCCACCAGGCAACCCCACTGGGAGCTGCACATCCTCATCTAACTCTACCTCTTCATCAATAACTTCATCCTCTGGGTTAGGTCCTCTTTCTGCTGCCTCTGGGCCCTCTGAAGTATCCATGGGCTCTTGGCAGTGGAGGTGGTGTGGCCACTGAGGATAGCATCCAGTTCCTTATAGAACTGGCAGGTCTTAGGTGAAGCACTCAAGCGACAGTTGCCTCCCTCACCTTATGATACACCTGCCTCAGTTCCTTTATCTTCGCTCTACATTGCAGAGTGTCCTGATCATAGCCCTTTTTGCACAAGCCTCGAGAAATCTGCCCTACGTATCCCAATTCCTATAGCTGGGACTGCACAGCCTCCTCTCCCCATATACTGATCAGATCTAGCAGCTGCGCAGTGGTCCAAGCGGAAGAGTGTTTGCTGCGATAACCCAACATGATCACCTGGGAAGATGTGATGAGACCTCTCCACGTCCAGCAAACAGGAAATGGAATTTCAAAAATTCCTGGGGCTTCTAAGGGGGCGGATGGTTGTTTACCTGGCTGCAGGGCAGTGGTGTTCAAACTGCTGATCAGAGCGGACAGTATGGGCATTGTGGGACATCTCCTGGAGGCAAATTAAAGTGATGAAATGAAGGGTGGTGTCTACACGTGCACTTTGTCGACAAAAATGTAGAGGAAAAAGATGTAAATCTCTCATGAGGGTGGATGTATTTTGTCACCAAAACTGGGCATTTTCCCTGACAAAAGTTGCCTTGCAGTGTGTACGCACTCACTGTTTGGGTCGACAAATGGCAGTTTTGGTGACACAACTTGGTAGTGTAGACAAGGCCTTAGAGAGGAAAAACTGGGATTTAGGGGAGGAGAGACTTGGGAGAAGGGGGAAAGCAAGGTGGCTTGGGGAGAGGGAAGAGACATTGGTGGCATTGTGGGAAATAAGGGAATCTAGGAGGATTTCACCTGGAGAAAAGTCGGCGGGAGAAGGGTTGATTAGGGGGTTTAGCATAGGGTGAAAACTTGTATGTTGTCTGAAGACTGCTGGGGCACAGGACGGGAGCCAGTCAAAGACTGCACCAAAGGAAGAGAGGTGGTAGAAGGGCAAAATTAGGGGTAGCCTTGCTTTTTGAAAGGGGAGTGGAATTGCAAGGAAGTGAGCTGATCTCATAGTGTAGCAGATGGATGTCTCTATCCCCCAGTCTCCACACCATCACACTGCTCTGTCCCCAAATCATCTGGATTAAGAATGGACTGTCCTCTGTCCATGGACTGTCATAGTCTCCTGCTCTGTTTTACCTGCATTCTGCCATATATTTCATGTTATAGCAGTCTTGGATGACAACCCAGCACATGTTATTTGATTGAAGAACACTTTCACTGCAGTTTTGACAAAACGCAAAGAAGGTACCAATGTGAGATTTCTAAAGATAGCTACAGCACTCGACCCAAGGATTACGAATCTGAAGTGACTTCAAAAATCTGAGATGGATGAGGTGTGGAGCATGCTTTGGGAAGACTTAAAAGAGCAACACTCTGGTGTGGAAACTACAGAACCTGAACCACCAAAAAAGAGAATCAACCTCCTGCTGGTGGCATATGACTCAGATGATGAAAATGAATGTGCATCAGTCTGCACTGCTTTGGACTGTTATCGTGCAGAACCAATCATCAGCATGGAAGCATGTCCTTTGGAATGGTGGTCGAAGCATGAAGGGGCATACAAATATTTTGCATATCTGGCACATAAATATCTTGCAATGCAGGCTACAAAAGTTCCATGTGAACGCATGGTCTGACTTTCAGGTGACACTGTACATAAGAAGGGGCAGCATTATCGCCCGTAAATGTAAACAAACTTGTTTGTCTTAGTGATTGTCTGAACAAGAAGTAGGACTGAGTGGACTTGTAGGCTTTAAAGTTTTACATTGTTTTATTTTTGAGTGCAGTCATATTAAAAAATAATTCTACATTTGTAAGTTGCACTTTCACAATAAACAGATTGCACTACAGTACTCATATGAGATGAATTAAAACATACTGTTTCTTTTGTGTATATTTTTACAGTGCAAATATTTGTAATAAAAAAATAATATAAAGTGGGCACTGAACACTTTGTATTCTGTGTTGTAATTCAAATCAACATACCGTATATACTCGTTCATTAGCCCGTTGGTTTATAAGCCGACCCCCCAAGATGGTTAGGTAAAAATAGCAAAAACTGTATGACCTTTTCATAAGCCGACCCTATATTCCAGGGGTTAGCAAACTTTGGCTCCTGGCCTGTTAGGGTAAGCCTCTAGTGGGCCTGGACGTTTTGTTTACCTGGAGCGTTCACAGGCACTGAGACCCTCAGCTCCCTGTGGCCGCGGTTCGCCGTTCCCAGCCAATGGGAGCTGCAGGAAGTGGCGCGCCACTTCCTTCAGCTCCCATTGGCTGGGAACGGCAAACCGTGGCCACTGGGAGCTGAGGGGCTCCATGCCTGCAGACCCTTCAAGTAAACAAAACGACAATGTATTAGATATTCAATTCCATGATTCCATAGAGTTTAAAATCATCAAATTTTGGTGTAGACCTGTTTATAAGCCAATCCCCACTCTTTGATGCATCACTTTTTTACAAAAAATATTTGGCTTATGAACAAGTATATACGGTATTTGAAAATGTAGAAAACATCCAAAAATTTAAATAAATGGTATTCTATTATTGTTTAACAGTGTGATTAAAACTGCCATTAATCACAAATATGTTTTGATAGTTTGACAGCCCTACTTAAATTCTTTCTTAGGCTTAGGGTTAGAGAATGTTCACAAAGAATAAGAACTATTTGTGTAGAGCATTTCATTAACTCAAACTGTAATAGAATTCTCTTTTTACTAATGAGGAGATGATTTTAAAGTCAAAGAAACAACACTCACAGGCAAATATTCAAAGACAGCATCTTATTTTAGCACTACAGTTGATCATAAGTGCAAGTGTTAGAATTTATTCATAAATTATAAATCCAGAAGGGAGTGTTGTGATCATCTTGTCTGACCTCTTATATAACACAGGCCATAAGACTTCCCTAAATTAATTCATGTGTGAACTAGAGCATCTCTCTTAGAAAAACATCCAATCTTGATTTATAGATTTCCAGTGATGGAGAATCCACCACAACCATTGGTAAGTTGTCAAATGGTTAATTATTACCCTTTTTGTTAAAAGTTTTGACTTATTTTGAATCAGAATTTGTCTGACTTCAGCTTCCAGATATTGAACCTTGTTATAACTTTGTCTGTTAGTTTGAAGAGCTCTCTATTATCAAATTTCTGCTCCCTATGTAGGTTATTTATGGACTGTGATCAAGTCACCTCTTTAGACATCTACCTGCCTAATTTCTGTCTTCAAATCAAGAAAGCATACACTTAAATTCTTAAATTTGCCTTCTAATGATAACGACTGAAATTGCTGGTTCTTTCTAATAGCAGACGTAAAATTAGATACTGACCTTGTAATTGACTCCACATGGGCAGATCATCATTGAAGCAAATAGGGCTTCATACAGTATAATCATCCTGCTAGTGAAGGCAGGGGGCTGGACTCGATGACCTTTCAAGGTCCCTTCCAGTTCTAGGAGATAGGATATCTCCATTAATTAGGGGAGGGGGGCAGGGATAGCTCAGTGGTTTGAGCATTGGCTTCCTTAAACCCAGGGTTGTGAGTTCAATCCTTGAGGGGGCCACTTAGAGAACTGGGGCAAAAACAGTACTTGGTCCTGCTAGTGAAGGCAGGGGGCTGGGCTGGGCTCAACTCAACTCAATGACCCTTCAGGGTCCCTTCCAGTTCTATGAGATAGGTATATCTCCATATATCCTCCAGCACCCAAGTTGCAAAATCAGCATGTTGGGAATAACTTTTTCTAAAGAGTCCAACTCCTATTTTCAGAAGTGTTTTGGATACTTAGGAGCCTAGGTCTCACTGAAAGTCCATGGGATTTAGGCTCCTAGATTACTAAAATGCTTTTTTAAAACGTTACTCTTAAAAGCCAGATTGAAGCATATTAAAAAGGAGTGCTGAGAGTGAAGGCTTCTATTTCAAACATAATTTACATATAATATTAGTCTCAGATGATTCTGTAACATTTTATTTTAATCTGTGAAAAATTTTAATTGTATGTCTAACATTATAATATGTTCTGTGTGTGCTATAACAGACTCAACAACTGGGCAAGTTAAGGACTGAGCTGAAGTACTGTACCAGGGTAGCTGGCCTCTTAACATGAAATTGGGTCCAGCTCTCCTGTTACAATCTAGGTGTGTGCTGGTTTAATAGAATGAAGAGGTTCAGTCTGTTTCTGAGAGTTATAAATAGAAGTTCAGAATCCTGAGGGAGACCTCAGAACCCAGAGTATAGAAAAGAAAGAGTCCAAAATCCTGAGAGTAAAGAAAGCTTAGAGGACGAGGAAAGTTGGTTTGAGAGCATCCGGGTGAGGATGTCTCTGAAGGAGGGAGCAGTGGAGCCAGATCCGACTGGTAAAAACAGAAGGCAGGTCAGCAGTTGGGGGTGGGGGGGCACCTACAATCTTCCCCAAGCCACAAAGCCACAGCCGGAGAGGGACGAAGGCTGAGCGCAGCACAGGGAGATGCCTGCTGGGCCTCTGAGCTGCAGTCTGGGGGATGATGGATGGGGGAGGTCGCTGATGTCTCCAGGAAAGTGCTAGAACCCTATCTGGGAAGGAAACAGGGTTAGAGGAGATGGGTTGAGGTGTGGGGAGAGATGCTGGAGCTGAGCTAAGGTGTAGTGAGAGACAACATAACCATACTTGGTGTGGACTATTGGGATGAATGTACTGTTTGGACTGCACCGGGGGGGATTCTGGTATATGGTAGTGGAACTTTCAGCAATAAATTAACCCTACAAAAAGAGCCATTTATATATTACAAAGACTGTACTGAGCTTGAGCAATCAAGAGGGGAACTGAGGCAATGGACGGCTTGTAGAAATGCCATGAAGACACATGTTTACAAGCACTAATATAAAATATCTTTGCTATTGTAAATTTAAAAGGCAAAGACTTAACACAGTTTTAATGCAATGTTTAAAACTTTTTTTTGTTTCCTTTGTTTACAAAATGGAAAGAGAGAAGCACAAATAGTTGCACATGACAGTCCTATACACAGCCATTAATGATTTAGTGCACCACTGTGTAGCTAAAAGCCCTAACTGCATTTCCCAATAACAATAATAGTGTTTTCAGAACTGTTAGGAACTCTTGTATCAATACATATTTAAGGACCAGCTCAGCTGATGCTGTCATTTTAATTTTAACTGACTTTGTATTGTGCACTATACTTAAGGCCTTTCATTTTCAGTTTTTATTTTAATTTTCCCTGGGAATTTATCATTGTTTATTGCCACAACAAAAACCAGGTGAAAATCAGTGCAAAAACTTAACTATACTGTATATTCATTAAGTAGGCATACTAAAATTATGATAAATGATTTTATATTAAAATGAATAACCAAGTTTTAAAAGATGTATATTGTAAAAGACCTGTGACCATCCAGAACTACATGCTTGCTACCATGCTGCTCACTGTGGTCATTCAGCAATCTACTATGACAGATCTTCCTCCTCCAAAAGTACAGGCCTTTATCAAGGACTTGTCCAAACCCAAACGTTTTGCCACTTTAATTATACTGGGGTTAAAGCAATAAAACATCCCTAGTGTGGATGCAGTTATATCAATGTAACAGTGCTTTATACTTATATAGCTATTCCCATATGGGAAATATAACTATTTCAATAAAATATCACACTCCTAACCAAAATAGTTAAATCAGTACAAAAAAACCATGTGTAGGCAAGTGAGATAAAGAAGAAAGTCCATCAGGGCTGGATAATGACATTTTGAGGCCCTAAGCCATGTCAAGTGTAAGAGGGCCCATACCATAAAAAAAATATTTTCACAGAAAGGACATTGAATATATAAACACAAAAGCTTTATATTTGCATATATACAAAGGCAAAGTTGTAAAAATAGAATAATAATCTAACTAAAACACATCTTGCAATATGCCTGTTTGCATTCTAAAATAGTTTCCAATTAATATATTTCTGTCTATGATTTCTTAATTAGTAGATATGAAAACTTTACATTTTCAGCAACGCAAAAGCAGTTACAGTTACACAGACCAGCTTACTTAATGGAAGCAGTGCAGCCTGCAGTATGTCTGTTTGCACATCACGTTAATTTTAACACTGAAATTTAAAACATTTTCTTTTGTGATTTTTGGAGAGAAAAGTCATTGACGATGTCTTCAAATGATAAGCTACGGTGTTTGCACAGAATGGTTATGGCAAATAGCTTTTCTTGCTGCTTTTTCTGGGCAGAGATCACTTCTCTATCCTCTGTCTCCCCCGGGACCAATAATTAATCTCGAGTAAACACCTCAGACGCACAGACTGACAACAAGCTATATGCACAAAAGAGAGAGAAAGAATTTACCAGAAAAAAGCCTGGGAATCTCTAGACAGGCATTGAGAAAGTGAGAAAGCCTATATTCAACACAAATTTATCCTCTTCAAGATCCACTCGACCCAAGTCCATAAGACGATCACCTGCAAACTCAATCATGTGAAGCATGGATAGTGCATGAAGCAGAAATCGGCATGCACACTGAAATATACAATTGTATGTATGTACAGATCAAAAGAAGAAAGAACGCAGTGACACTTAAGAAAACAAAGAAAAACAGGAGCAAAGGCACTATATGATTGAGGCTAGGTCTACACTACAGCGGGGTTCCGACCTAAGATACGCAACTTCAGCTACGTGAATACCGTAGCTGAAGTTGCGTATTTTAGGTCGGCTTACCTGGCGGTGAGGACGGGGGAAAGTCGACCGCTGCCGCGCTGCCGCCGACTCCGCTGCCGCCTCTTGCCGAGGTGGATTTCTGGAGTCGACGGCAGAGCGATCAGGGATCGATTTTACCGCGTCCTCACGAGACGCGGTAAGTCGATCCCCGATAGACCAATTGCTACCCGCCGGATCGGCGGGTAGTGAAGACATAGCCTGAGAGTGCTGGACCGTAAACAAAAGATGGCAGCCTTCCAGCTATTACCAGCCAAGGGGAACGCTATACATGACATCACTCCTAGGAGGAGTCCCGTACGAGTAAGAGCTTGGCAGGATTGCTTCATGACACTGCCATCTCCAACCGCACATTTTTCTCGATTTTATCAGCAGTGAGATTATTTATTTAAATAAGTTATCAAGGCATGGTCAGAATTTTACCAGTAGCAGCTGACCAACAAAACACTACCTTAGGAGACTGATAGCAGACTTACTCGTAGAAATACTAATTTTACAAGTGTAATTATCTTTTTTTTTTCTCAACCCTAGCCTCCCGCCTGTCAATAATGAACAATTAATGAAGGGTAAGGGTATTTGTGTAGCCAGATGTGTATATTATTGTCATATTTGAACAAAAATGTCTATATTTAGAAAGAATCTTTTTTTCCCATATCTCCTTTGTTTATCAACCGATTTTGATAAAATTTGAAATGGAGTCAGTTTTTTTCTTTTTTAGAGGCCCCTCATATTGTGACGCCCTAAACTGTAGCTTAGTTAATTTAGTTTATGCCTTAATCCGGCCGTGATGTCCTTTACCTGCTAGGGTCTATGGCAGGTAGCTGGAACAGGAGCAAAATAAAAGTATATAAAGTAACACAACACTTAATGAAATGTACAGTTCATGTAATGGAAGTACAGTATGTACTGGAATGAAAAGATAAAGGATGTAAGACACAGTCAAGTGCAAATTTTTCATAAGAAATTTTTGGGTACACTATTGTAAGATTTTAATTAGAGGAAGTAATTTAAGACAAGGAGACAAGGATTAAAATGTGTTTTTAGGATATTTAGGGATTTAGAAACAAATTATTTCAAGAATTAGTTGGACACATTTATTTTCCCCTCTAGGAAACCATTCTTTCTGATACTAAATCATATGTGTAGTGTGTGTTGAAAACAATGAGACTATATGCTCTAGTGTTTGCAGGATCAGGCCCTACAAAGAAGAAAGATAGACACATACATATACACTCTCAAAAGCTTACATTGACAGCACAAAAATCACAGCAGGTACATGTTTATTAGTATTGTGTATGCTAAATGTAATATTTACAATTTTGCAAAGTAATAGTCTACTGGGGTTCAAACTTGCACCCAAACCTCTCACCGAAGCCAGTGAGAATTTTGAATGTGCAAAGAATCCAGGATCAGACCCTTTCTGCATAGAAAAAACATTACAAATTAAAAGTCATGACTTGAAGTGTACCCGCTTTACAAAGGCCTATGATATCAAACATTGGAGGCTAACAGAGGGAATTTGCCTGGGATCTGTCCGAGAGGAGGTACGCTAAGTGCTGCATTAGCGGGGCTGTGTTGGTGAGTATCTGAGTGTCTCTTGTGGGGACAGTTTGTCAGTTTGACTGTGTGCTTGATTGTTTGAAAAGTGTGAATTGGGAGTGCTTTGTTCCAGGTGGGCCTTGAGTAGGCCTGACTGTTCTAAAAAGGCAGTCAGCAGCCAACCAGCTGAGCGGCGAATAGCGGAGGCTAACAGAGGGAGTTTGTTGGGAGTTCGCCTAGGGAGAATGTACTGAGGCTTTCATCTTGCAGGCTTCTCTGAGTAGTTACCACAACAGCTGAGGAAGCTCTTAGAAGGAAGGAAATATGGATGGTAAGCTTTCAGCTGTTGTTACCTGCACAGGATGTGCTATGTTTGTCTTTCTTCCACAGGACAGAAGCAACTTTGTCTGTACAAATTGCAAACTGGTCTCCATATTGGAAGAGAAGGTTCGAGGTCTGGAGAAACAAGTATCGACCCTGCGTTACAAAAGAGAAAATGAAGATTTCCTGGACAGACATCAGCATATGCTTCTACGGGTACAACATTCTGAAGACTCAAAGCAGGCTGAGCAGTGGGGACAGAAGGACGGTGAAGAAATTAGACAGCATGTGACCGCCAGAAGAAGAAAGAGGAGCGTCCATGTACCAGCAATGCAGATACAGCAACAGTTTTCATGTTCTCTCCACAGGTACTAATGCGGAGAGTGGACAAGATGATACATCTGAGGGAAGGGAGCAGAAGGAGACTCCACAGATTGGAAGGCATGAGATGCACTGTCCTAGGGATGGGGGTTCCATGACCACCGCTCCCAAGAGAAGGAGGTGGGTGGTGTTGGTCGGGACTCCCTCCTCAGTCGGACTGAGTCATCTATCTGCCGCCCCGACCAGGAAAACCGAGAGGTCTGCTGCTTGCCAGGACCTAGGATTCAAGCCCTCGGATCGCTACCCCTTCCTGCTTTTCCACATGGGCACCAATGATGCTGACAAGAATGACCTAGAGTGGATCACTGCAGACTGTGTGGCTCTGGGAAGAAGGATAAAGGAGTTTGAGGCACAAGTGGTGTTCTCGTCCATCCTTCCTGTGGAAGGAAAAGCCCGGGTAGAGATCGTTGAGCCGTGGCAGTCAACGAATGGCTATGCAGGTGGTGTAGGAGAGAAGGCTTTGACCATGGGATGATGTTCCATGAAGGAGGAGTGCTAGGCAGAGATGGGCTCCACTAATGAAGAGAGGGAAGAGCATCTTCACAAGTAGCCTGGCTAACCTAGTGAGGAGGGCTTTAAAGTAGGTTCACCGGGGGAAGGAGACCAATGCCCTGAGGTAAGTGAGGGAAATGGGATACCGAGAGGAAGCACGAGCAGGAGAGCACAAGAGGGGAGGACTCCTGTCTCATACTGAGAAAGCGGGACGATCAGCGAGTTATCTTAAGTGCCTATACACAAGTGCAAGAAGCCTGGGAAACAAGCAGGGAGACTGGAAGTCCTGGCACAGTCAAGGAATTATGATGTGACTGGAGTAACAGAGACTTGGTGGGATAACTCACATGACTGGAGTACTGTCATGGGTGGATATAGTCTGTTCAGGAAGGACAGGCAGGGCAGAAGAGGTGGGGGAGTTGAATTGTATGTAAGAGAGCAGTATGACTGCTCAGAGCTCCAGTATGAAACTGCAGAAAAACCTGAGCGTTTGTGGATTAATTGTAGAAGTGTGAAAAACAAAGGTGATGTGTGGTGGGAGTCTGCTATAGACCATCAGACCAGGGGGATGAGGTGGACGAGGCTTTCTTCCGGCAGCTAACAGAAGTTACTAGATCACGCGGCCTGGTTCTCATGGGAGACTTCAATCACCCTGATATCTGCTGGGAGAGCAATACAGTGGTGCACAGACAATCCAGGAAGTTTTTGTAAAGTGTAGGGGACAATTTCCTGGTTCAAGTGCTGGAGGAACCAACGAGGGGTAGAGCTCTTCTTGATGTGTTGCTTACAAACCAGGAAGAATTAGTAGGGAACGCAAAAGTGAATGGGAACCTGGGAGGCAGTGACCATGAGCTGGTCAAGTTCAGGATCCTGACACAAGGAAGAAAGGAGAACATCAGAATATGGACCCTGGACTGCAGGGAACTGATGGGCAGGATCCCATGGAAGAATAACATGAGGGGGAAAGGAGTCCAGGAGAGCTGGCTGTATTTTAAAGAATCCTTATTGAGGTTGCAGGAGCAAACCATCCCGCTGTGTAGAAAGAATAGTAAATATGGCAGGCGACCAGCTTGGCTTAACAGTGAAATCCTTGCTGATCTTAAACACACAAAAAAAGCTTACAAGAAGTGGAACAAGGACAAATGACCAGGGAGGAGTATAAAAATATTGCTCAGGCATGCAGGAGTGAAATCAGGAAGGCCAAATCACACTTGGAGTTGCAGCTAGCAAGGGATGTTAAGAGTAACAAGAAAGGTTTCTTTAAGTATGTTAGCAACAAGAAGAAAGTGTGGGCCCCTTACTGAATGAGGGAGGCAGCCTAGTGACAGAGTACAAGGGTGCTAAAGGAGTTGGCGGACGTGATTGCAGAGCCATTGGCCATTACCTTTGAAAACTCATGGCAATCCGGGGAGGTCCCGGATGACTGGAAAAAGGCTAATGTAGTGCCTATCTTTAAAAAAGAGAAGGAGGAGGATCCGGGGAACTACAGGCCAGTCAGCCTCACCTCATTCCCTGGAAAAAAACATGGAGCAGCAAAGCTTTTGATATGGTCCCCACAGTATTCTTCCCAGCAAGTTAAAGAATTATGGGCTGGATGAATGGACTATAAGATGGATAGAAAGCTGGCTAGATCATTGGGCTCAACAGGTACTGATCAATGGCTCCATGTCTAGTTGGCAGCCGGTATGAAGTGGAGTGCCCCAAGGGTCGGTCCTGGGGCCAGTTTTGTTCAATATCTTCATTAATGACCTGGAGGATGGCGTGGACTGCACCATCAGCAAGTTTGCAGATGACACTAAACTGGGAGGAGTGGTAGATTCACTGGAGGGTAGGGATAGCATACAGAGGGACCTAGACAAATTAGAGGATTGGGCCAAAAGAAATCTGATGAGGTTCAACAAGGACAAGTGCAGAGTCCTGCACTTAGGACGGAAGAATCCCATGCACTGCTACAGACTAGGGACCGAATGGCTAGGCAGCAGTTCTGCAGAAAAGGACCTAGGGGTTACAGTGGACGAGAAGCTGGATATGACTCAACAGTGTGCCCTTGTTGCCAAAAGGCTAATGACATTTTGGTCTGTATAAGTAGGGGCATTGCCAGCAGATTGAGGAACGTGATCATTCCCCTCTATTCAACATTGGTGAGGCCTCATCTGGAGTCCTGTGTCTAGTTTTGGGCCCCACACTACAAGAAGGATGTGGAAAAATTGGAAAGAGTCCAGCAGAGGGCAACAAAAATGATTAGGGGGCTGGAGCACATGACTTATGAGGGGCTGAGGGAACTGGGATTGTTTAGTCTGCAGAAGAGAAGAATGAGGTGTGATTTGATTGCTGCTTTCAACTACCTGAAAGGGGGTTCCAAAGAGGATGGATCTAGACTGTTCTCAGTGGTAGCAGATAACAGAACAAGGAGTAATGGTCTCTAGTTGCAGTGGGAGAGGTTTAGGTTGGATATTAGGAAAAACATTTTCATTAGTAGGGTGGTGAAGCACTGGAATGGGTTACCTAGGGAGGTGGTGGAATCTCCTTCCTTAGAGGTTTTTAAGGTCAGGCTTGACAAAGCCCTCACTGGGATGATTTAGTTGGGGATTGGTCCTGCTTTGAGCAGGGGGTTGGACTAGATGACCTCCTGAGGTCCCTTCCAACCCTGATATTCTATGATTCTATGATCGGTACTGATGATTTTAATTGTTATTTTCATGAAGGTCAAAACTTTCTTTTCTGAAGCCACTAAGTCCAAGCCTCCACTGCAAAAGCGTTAACAATCATTTGCCATCTATTGATACTTAGAGATGGAAAACCCCACATGAATGGGATTTTGCATTTCATTACCATGCATTCCTTGTGTACATCAGAATAGATTATTTATTTCTTGTTCATAAACTGGTAGGCACAGTATTCTTTACTCAAATTGGTGATATAACACCAATAGGTCATGCATTTATATATCTTGTTATGGTAACAGGCAAGAATTGCCTGCTTCCTAGACAGTGACTGTAAAAATATGTTTTTAAACTATCTTGCTCAAAAGCAAATTCAAGACTATTTTGAATAAAATGAAACAGACAATAGCTTGTGCTCTGGAAGGTTACTGTATAAACATGTTCTCTGAAATTTTGTAACCTTATTACTAAATAAAGGAAAAGGGGAAATTCAGAAAAGCAAATAGAATAAGAAACTAAACTACACTATTCGGGAAATTTTTATAATTAAAAAAAAAAACTAAACCAAAACTGGAGTCACTGAAACTAGTAAAAAAATGTGGTTTTTTTTTTGCATGTCAAAAGATGAAATATTACGATACTGCAAAATCGGAAGGGTTTAGAATAAAAAATAATCAAATTATAAATCTTAAACATAACACAGCTATATATTAATAAAAGCAGGTGACGTTCAAATAGTTTCAAAATTACTGTTAATAATTATATACCTACTTTTTTATTAATAAAAGCTCATACACGTTAACTGCAAAAAGTAGATAATATTCAGAGCAGCTCAAAATATTAGCCCTGGGAAATCCAAATCAAAATACTAGCCTCCAGTATTACCCCAGCTCAAAGCATGGTTTTTTGTTAATTAGTTTAATTTAATTCAGACAATCCAGATTTTCTATGCAGTGTGGCCTGAACCAGTAATACCTGATTGAAAAAGTATATTATTGTCCATAATATGTTTTTCTTGGGCAATAAGGGCCTAATTCTGCAATCTTTTCTCAATCTTTACTGAGTAATCCTTAGTCACACAAATAGCATTTTTGAAATCAGGTAAGGATTACTCTCAATCTAGCTAGTAAGATTTGCAGGATCATGTCCCAAATTCATTGTTTTATTTCTGAAATGGTTTGATAATGTGACTGATTGCTCTGGGTGGTACACATGTTAAGTGCTTTGTTTTGGCAATTGAGTGCTTCATTTAAAAATGTGTGTTTTCGCATTGTTATTCTGTTTGGAGGAAGGTATGAGAGGGCAAGTTAGAGCCAGCTGTTATCCTGTTGTGCTTCATATTTCACCATTAGCTTTGTTTCATTTTTTTTCCACTTTAATTTATATATATATCTTTCCTTCATTTTGTTTCTCTTGTGTTTTGTATTATTTAATACTATTTATACTAACTGACTGTTAAGGGATTTGCTAGTGCCTTTATGGAACAGAGGAGAATTATCGTTTGCTGTTAAAATATTCATTGTACTGTATAATGTAAGACTGTACTCTCTTTATATTGTTATAGAACTTTCTCTACAGTTGTTGCCTTTAAAATAGTTACAATTTTGCCTTTTTAAGTATATAGCTTTGCTGTATATAGCTTTCCTATGCCTAGTATAGGAATATCTGTGGTAGGTAATATTACAGTGAAATTACTGTGATAATAATTCCTTGCATAGTTATTTGTAAAGATTTAAATAGAGACCACTGTTTGTGAGAGGAATAGCCCAAGTGAGAATTTTGGGTTGGTATAAATTTTTTTTATATATTAAATGGAATTATATTGATAATAAATAAAGGCAGCTCTTTGTTTTTAGCTCAAAAGTTACTGTATATAAGTTAAAAGAATGAGATGTACTTGTGGCACCTTAGAGACTAACAAATGTATTTGGGCATAAGCCCACAAAAGCTTATGTCCAAATAAATTTGTTAGTCTCTAAGGTGCCACAAGTACCTCTCGTTCTTTTTGCTGATACAGACTAACACGGCTACCACTCTGAAACCTGTATAAAAGTTGTATACCTCTACCTAGTTGAGGAGCCATAAGTTACTTCCCTAATTTTCTTGCTTATTGCAAGAAAGTGACAGCCTGTAATAAGCTATTTAAATTTATTTCCAGAATGCTTAAAGCATGTGTATGAGTGAGAACGTGGGTGTGACTAGGTGTAATAGTGCACACTCACCACCAGAGTGCCCCCTTGTGCCAAGGTGCCATGTTGCACGGGTTTTCATCTCCAGTGTCTCCTGCAGGGTTTCAATCTTTGCACACCATTCAGACCTCCAGCTGAGAATTAGCTAGTCCAAACCCTCTTCCGGGTAAGAAACAAAAATTCCAGGAGCAGTTCAAAGTACAAAAAGAATCAACCTGTCCTCTCGGCCCTGTGCTCAGCCATTTCCTCCCTCTCATGGCCTTTCCCTGCCTATGGCATCAAGCACTGTCCTGACAAACCTATGTCATCCCGAGGCCTCTAGCCTCCAACAGTCTCTGGTGTTGTCAGCCCTTCACAGGGGCCCACTCTCCTGTCTGCTCCCTGTGGTTTCTCCCTTGACTGAAATCTCTCTATTTCTAGGACCCAGGTTTCTGATGAGTTATTATCTGATCCTTCTTTAGTCCCACCTTCCCTGGATGACAAGTAACTATGTACTTACTGTCCAGGTGAAGTGACTGTGACTAATGGACCTTTAAGTCTTTCTTGCCCATGATGCCGGTTTCACCCCATCACACCAGGTTGTTAGTTTTTTAAAAGAAATGACTTATGCCATAATGGAGGCCGATGCCCTATGGCCCCCAGACATTTGCAGCAGATGGAAAGCTGGAGGCAGCTTCATATAAAGTAGGCCCCTCACAACTCTTAGTTTTGTGTTGTGAGGGACCATATAGCATATGGTTGCAGTAGCAGATATTTTTCCAGACAACAGTTATGCTGAATGTGGCTTTCTGCCATTGCATTAGATCGAAGTCTGCCCACTTTGATGAGGACTGTGAAGGGTCAAGGCCAGGCAGAAGGCCAGTGTGCTCTTTCCTTTCATCTAAAAGGAGTGCCCCTCACTTCCCTGGGCAGGCCACCCGGGGAAGAAGAGAAGACTTTGGTTATCAGATATGTTAGCCTGACTGGTTTGCTGCTGCCCAAGAGACCCATTCTGGCATCAAACACTCTCACCGAGCATCTCCATTGCTTGTTTCCAGTAACTGCAGTCACAGTCCTGCAGTGTGGGAGAGAAAGATCACCAATCCATGAAGAAAAAGATGTTCAAACACCCTTTTTTCCTCTTAAGTAGTTCATTTTTCCATTTTCTCTGTGTTCTCTTCTTATTTTTGCGGGGAGAGACATCTACTTGTTCTATTGGGGTGCGAACTCTGTATGTGTGTGCACACGCGCTGTTAAGGTTCCTTCCCCATCTGAACTTTAGAGTACAGATATGGGGACCTGCATGTAAACTTCTAAGCTTAACTACCAGCTTAGATCTGGTTTTGCTGCCACCACGCCCAAGTGCTAACTCCCTTCCTTGGGTAGCCTTGAGAGACTCCTCCACCAATTCCATGGTGAACACCGATCCAAAAACCCTTGGATCTTAAAACAAGGAAAAATCAATTAGGTTCTTAAAAAGAAGGCTTTTAATTAAAGAAAGAAGGTAAAAATCATCTCTGTAAAATCAGGATGGAAAATAACTTTACAGGGTAATCAGATTCAAAGAGCCCAGAGGAACCCCCTCTAGCATTAAGTTCAAAGCTACAGCAAACAGAGATAAACACTCTAGCAAAAGGAACATTTACAAGTTGAGAAAACAAAGATAAACCTAACACGCCTTGCCTGGCTGTTACTTACAAGTTTGAAATATGAGAGACTTGTTCAGAAGATTTGGAGAGCATGGATTGATGTCCGGTCCCTCTTAGTCCCAAGAGCGAACAACCCCCAAAACAAAAAGCACAAACAAAAGCCTTCCCCCCACCAAGATTTGAAAGTATCTTGTCCCCTTATTGGTCCTTTGGGTCAGGTGTCAGCCAGGTTACCTGAGCTTCTTAACCCTTTACAGGTAAAAGGATTTTGGAGTCTCTGACCAGGAGGAATTTTATAGTATTGTACACAGGAGGGCTGTTACCCTTCCCTTTATAGTTATGACATGCGCGCACGCATGTTTCTTTTTGGGAAACAGCTGCACCGTAATGAGCTCTTAATCTAAATTCTGCCCTTGAATCTTTAAAATGTTTTCACAGTTAAGGAAGAGTTTTATCCAGAGCTGCTATCGCATAAGCTGTAAGCATTGTTCAGTGAAGCTTCCTCTATTCTGAAATAACATAGTAAGCTTGAAAGATCTGCGGGTGGGAGAAAAGAAGAGGAGAGTGTTAGTTACCATAACAAGAAGATTTAAGGAGGCAGTGTGGAGTAGCATTGAGGGGTAACTTAAGAAACCACTTTGGTCTCTTTAGATTAGTTAAATTGATTTTACTCCTTCATGTGATATCTCTTGGTTGGAGTCTAAAACCAAAATGGTCATCTACATCCTACAAGAGCTAGGTCAACTCCGCTGTTCTGGATAGGATTTTTAGGGTATTTTTGTTTGTTTGTTTGTTTGTTTGTTTGTTTGTTTTTGTGGGAGGAGGAGTTAGATAATAGCAAAACATATGCCTCATTCAGTCTCCTAAAGATAATTAATAAAAGGTGATTCATTGTTATATTTAGAGCTGGTCAGAAATTTTCCAACAAAACTGCAATTTTTTAAGAAAGGAATTTTTCCCATTGGGGCAAAATTGGCCAAGGCCTGCTTCTTAGTGTTTTTTTTTTTTTTTGGCATAGCATCATGGAGACACAGTTAGGTTAAATAGGAATAGGATTTAGAATTTTATTATTTGGAATTGTCTGAATATTTAGTTCATTGCCACTTGCGGCTGGTGTCCACAGTGAATAAGGGGCCCAAAGGGCCAGAAATAAGAGACCTTGGATTTTGCTTGTGGATCTTGGGTTTAGGGGAAAAGGGGAGACCTAAAGTCTTTGCAGACCAAAGCCCCTCTTTGTTACCTTCTGTCCCATTCGCAGGGAAGAGGGTCAGAGGATTCAGCAGAGCATGCTGAATTCTAGGGGTATGCGGTGGAGAAGCTTCCCTGATTTTTGACCTGTATGATAGATGGCCTGTAAACCCACACTAGACCCACATGAAAGCCTCCATTGTTAAGTTTAATAAAGTAGCAGCCTGCTATTTAAAACTCATCCCTGTGTCTATCTGTCTGTCTCCTTCACTTGTGGGTCCTGATCAATTAGTTTAGTGAAATTGGTAATAGTTTTAGCCTTTAGCGATATGTTTGTTTACTGTTTGATTATTCTTTTTAATAAAACTCATAAAGGTATGCAGGACTGGTTTATTTTTTCAAATAGCAACATGGTAAAGGTAAATAAGGAATAAGGTAAATAAGTTGAGTTACCTGAGGAGTGGTTGGCCCTCTCCGTAAATTAAAACCTTTATCCCTCACAAGTCTATTGCTCAAATGATGCATTTTATTTACATAATTACATTTGCTCTAAACTTTTAGCTTCTCTTGGACTGTTGCTTGACTATGGTGAGGAGAGAAGGATAGGATCTATTTATAGAGCTTAGTCTACCAGTTAGTGAGGAGAAGAAATGCTTTGGGGGAAGAAGCATGGGCCCATGTGTTAAGGGAAAACAAGAAGCCCAGCTTTCTGAGGATAGGGAGATCACTAGACACTTGAAATATTTTCATAGCAATCTCTAAGGACAGTTTCACTTCTCCCACTAGAGCAGGATTATGCGGACAAACTCTCAGTGGGGAAACAAATGAATAAATAAACCATCGCTCAGTTCCTTACTCACCTTCACAGAGTGCCCCAAGACAGATGAATGCAGAAAAGACTAGGGTGTAGATATGTGCTGGTTCCTCTAGGCATGCACAGATAACCCTCCCCTCCTAACTCCAAACAGAATTCTTCCTTCTTACAGGATGAAGGCCAGAAGACCAACATCAGAGTTACAAAATCAAATAGTAAAATATGTGTATATATTTTAAAAAGCCCACCAAAACAAATAAACAAAAATAAAACCACCGGAAGATACACTCCATCAGGAAAGGGGATATGGAATCTGCAGCTTCCCTAGACAAGGTATAGTTAATATATTCCTCCATGTGTAAAGGCAAAGGTGTAATAGGAGGATTGGGATTTCCTGCCACACCTAACAGTTTGAGACAATATTTATCTGTCATCCCCAGTTGTTGCTGTGGATCACCACAACCTAATCTCCAGGTATTGTTCCCAGTTTCTGCTGCAGGTTGCCAAAACCTCATCCTCTACTCCCCCTCCGTCACTCTCCCCAGCAGATATCTACGGAGAGACAAGAGGGACAACAGTCCAGGTGTAGAAGAACCTGCAAGCAATAAGGGGCCCTCACAACCTAAAAATTGCATGTGCTAAGGGCTTCTCCCTATGGTGGATAGTGGGTTTCAAATCTGTTTCATGTAGGTATATGGGGCTTTGGTCCTTGGGATCAGGTATTTAGACAAATCAGTTCCCAACTATCTTAGTGGTTCACTGGAAAACTTTGTGGGATGACTTTCAAAGCAATCAGAAAATTCATCTTACAGACCTGGCTCAAGACAGACTTTACAGAAAGGAATACAGGTCATATGGCAAATTGAAGCAGTCTGTGAAGTACAACAGGAGAAAATGCCTCTGTGCAAGTGGTAGCTAGGACAAGTGCAGAGTCGATATCTGCCTTCTATGGCCTCAGAGCGATCTGCAGTTTTCCCAACTGTTCCTATTTAGAATTAGGTTCCTGACTTGTGCCAGACTCTCTCTGTTTGGGAAAAGAAGGGTTACCTACAAATTAGGTCACTGGCAGGGCTGGCTCTAGGTTTTTTGCCGCCCCAACCAAAAAAAAAGGGGGGGGGGGGGGTGGGGTGCCGCTGCGTAAGGAAAAAAAAAAAAAAAAGCCAGAGTGCCGCCGCCCCTTGAAAAGGGCCACCCCAAGCACATGCTTTGAACGCTGGGGCCTAGAGCCGGCCCTGGTCACTGGACATTTTGCAGAGGGAAAGCTGTGAAGCTGTGCAAGAATTTCAGAAATAGATTTGTTTCATTCCCAGTCTCAGTAACCCATGGGAGGCCAGGACATGAATGGAATAATTCATCTTCTACTTCATATTGGAGCCCGAGAGAACTGGGGACAAGCAGAGAAGGGCCTGTCTGAAATATCTAAATAAGTTCCTAATGCAAGCTTGTCCTAAAAGCATTCCCATTTTTACCATCCTCAGACAATTCTTATGTTTTGTAGATGGATGGAAGCCTTTTTCTTTTCCAGCTTTGATTACTACCATTTGATCTTACATGTGCTTCCCAGGGTCTCTCTAGGATCATGGAAGCAATAATATTGGCTTTTTGGAAAAAATAAATTTATGTATCTCTTCCTGGACAATTTCTCTGATCGGGGTTCTAGACAGAGAGAAAGGTAAGGCAAACATTAGAGTTGCATGCTATCTAAAGTATATTTGATTCAGGACAAACACAGAGACATGGTGCCAGGGAAGTCAATCATAGGCCTGGCTGAGGAAAGCTATCAGGTACAAGGTCTCATCTCAGAAAAATCTAAACAAAAGATGAAGATGGCCCTTATGGAAAACAAGTGGTATCACAGAAACAAAAATCCAACTCTTACAGGAGCCTATTGGAAATGCTGATCTCATACACAGGCATACATCAGTGATCCAGATTTTGTATACCTATTCAGTACTTTTGGGTACCCCCTCTGCATCTCACCCTACAATCAGATTGTTTCTTAAGGGATCTTACTGACTCAGTTCAGGGAATAGTATCAGAAAGAGAGAGCATAGCAACCACCAGCTGGAACACAATGATTCAACTGAGGTCTCAAAGCACAGCTCCTTCCACAGATAAGAGATCAGATCTGGTCATGACTGTCAATATGTCTGATAGGGTTTTCATAGCAACTGGGAAAAACATTCCTCTGTCTTGGATAGAACAAAGTTTCCTGTCTCTATCTGTAATGCCCACCAATTGGAGATGAAGACTGTAAAAAAGATAGGCTATAAGACAAAACTTAGTTAAGCAAACTTCTTAACTGATTACACATACCAGCTTTCTTAGGGTCCTTTGGATTTTTATTGTTTAACTAAAGAAAAGGACTTGAGTCTAATTTAATTTTATAAAGTTTATTAACTTTCCTTAACAATGGAAATTAATAGTATGTGATAAGACAAGGCAAAAATAGTATTGGACTATGATTTTGCTAACATAAATTAGAAAATTAGTCAATCCGATAACTATTCCTGTTTTCAGAATCAAATAACACAGGCATAATAGAAAATAACATGTATACTGAATCATTACCTTTGACAGGTGACTGTTTTGATTTTTGCCTAAGAGTACCTCAGAACAGGGCGTCATTTGTGCCAAGTGGTTATCAATTCCGGTGCTGCTAACAGAACAGAAGAAAAACAATCCACAGCTAAAGAATAGACAATTTACTCAATTACTTACATGCCAGTTCACAAGGTCTTCTTCCCAATGGATCTATTGTAGTGACCCCTTTTAATCTACTTCCCCATGAATTATGTTAGCCATGAGCTAACACTCCTAACTATCTAACATGGACTCCTACATTTATGACAAAATGTATAGGCTGAGTACAGTTCAGGAGTCCAGCCCTCTCCTGGAACACCTAGAACTTTAAAGGTAGTATGAAACTATTAAGCTTAGTAGACACATATACAGTGTTTCACAATCCTAGTTAACAGTCATTTTAACGAGACAGGGTAGATAAGGTAGGTAATATCTTTCATTGGACAATCTTTTGTTGGTGGAAGGTACAAGTTTCCAAACTTCAGTGAGCCGTTCTTCCTTACAGGTCCCGGGAAAGAAATCAGAGTGTCTAAGTGTGATGCAGAGGCCCACTGGTGGTTCACTACTCTTTGTCAGCAGCTCTTGTCAGGCCTGACATACTCAATACACCTAAAACACTATTGTCAATCTGCATCTAAAAGGTGTAATGTAAGGTATCATATACAAACTGGTAATATACTGGTCCCGAAAATCACTGCATAGTGTACATGATGCATACAAATAGTTATAAATATGTGCTAACATTGTTCTTACAATATGTTTGGCAGGCAATACATAAGTCCAGTCTGTGTTAGACAGTGGAGTGTGTTTTGCTTGTCTGGCAAGCCTGATTGCCAGGCAGAAACAATGAAGGTACATTTATCTGTACGGTAAACAAAGCTATCAAGTTAACAAGCAGAGGCGAAGACAACATGGCATTTACACCCCAGCAGGAGAGAGAAACTTTATCTGGGGATACACTTAAGAAGAATACACTTAAGAGGTTTACTAGGCTATAAACACAGGGTGTCTGAACCTCAAATGAAAAATAATTGAATTGACTGTATACAATATTATTGTAAAATAAAAGTATATTGAGTATGGTTACCTGTTTGCAATGTAAATTAAGTATTCTGGAATCAAAACAATAGACATCCTGTTTATATATGAGTCAGCAAGGGATGGGAAATCAACAGGAAGGGAAAAACACCAGGAAGCGTTCCTGCCTCTTGTAACAGGGTCAATGAAGTTTGGGAGACATAAATGAAAACAGAAAGCCTTTTTGGTATCCATCATTTGGGCAATAAAAGTTGCCAGAGTTCCTGAAATCACAGAACATTGGAGTTTTCAACCAAAGGGATTTAAGTCTGTGGAATTGAATTTAGGAGAGAAACCAGTTTAGTCAAAGATTGTAACTTGCTAATATTAAGTTTTAGTCTTGGAAGTGTACTTTTACATTTGTTTGCTTATGACCCTCTCTATCTTTATTCCTTTCACTTGGTATCACTTAATCCTATGTCCTTTTCTTGAATAAACTTATTTTACTTTACCTGTAAACCAAATCAGTGCTGTGATTGAAATAAGAGTGCTTGTCAAACCCCAGATAAATTAGTGAGCTGCAGTATATCTTTAAAGGAACAACAAACTTAGTAACATCTATAAGTGTTCCAGGAGAGGGCTGGACACTGCAGGGAAGTGTCTCTGGGGAACTCAGGAGTTGGAGTTCACAGATTGTTACCTGCAGGGCAAAGTTTGGACTGTCAGAGTCCTAAAGAGTTTACTGGTAAGGCAAATAAGGTAGTCAGTTAGTGAGCAGCTTAGCAGTAGCAAAACTCTCACTTGCTGAGGCTGAGAGTGGTAACACAGTAACTCTCAATTCTGGGAACACCAGCAGATCATCATACCAAGCTAAATGTAAGTTGGGACAGGTAGATAAGCATGAGAAGAAACATATATTGTAGGAAGTCACTTGAGATGGAGTGAGCAATAAGGGTTAGATTGTTATGCAAATAGGGTTTGAAGTGGGCAGTTAAAGGTTAGCAGGCAGGTGTGTGTTACAGATTGTTGTAAAGATCCAGGAAACCAGTATGCCGGTTAAGTCCATGGTTTTTAGAGTCTAGCACCATTATGAATTTATGTTCCTAGGCTTACCTTCTGAAGGTGTTGTCCAGGTTTTCTTTGCGGACGAGTATTGAAAGATCAGATATGGTGTGATCACTGTGAAAAATGTCCCCCCCAAGGGTGCTATGGTGTATCTCAGGTGTATTATTGGTTTCACGGTGTGTTTTCCCTCAAAATTTTCCTCCATGAAGAAGTAGCATATTGAGGAGCCATTCTAGTACCTGGGGCTGTCCCATGGACAAAGTGTTTGCTAAATGTGAAGTTGTTGTGGGTGAGGATGAAATGGATGAGTTTGGTGCTGTGTTTAGGATGGATTTCTGAGCATTGTACATTATCTTGTAGGTGTTTGAGGCAGACAGCAGTGTCCTCATGGTGTAGGATGTTAGTCTATAGAAAGGTGACATCTATGGTGACAAGGATGGTGTTCTGCGGGAGGGTGTTATGTTGCAGAATTTCTGGAGGAAGTTGGTAGTGCCATTTAGGAAGCTGGCCCTTTACATGGTGAGTGGTTTGAGGATGGTTTCTAGGGCTCCTGATGATGATATGATGGATTTGCCAGATTTCCCTTGTTTCTGTATCTTGGGAAGCATGCAGAAAGTCCCTGGGGTGGGTTTGTGGGGGATAAAGTTGTAGAATTTTTATTGGAGTTGTCTGGGAAAAGATTTGACAGCATCTTTAAATTCCCATGTGAATTATGGTGTAGGGTCGTCTTTTATTCCTTTATAATAACCTCATGGGATTAAGATTACATAAACAAGTAGTGCAGGTGTTTCTCCAATCACATTGAATGCGCCACTGAAAATTTTCTTCCCATCCACTTTGTGATCTTTGGAAAACTAGAGTGGACTTGCTCCCCAAACCTCACTCCAAACCTGAAAAAGGATAGCAGGAGAGGGGAAAAATCCTCACTCCTTGTATGCACTACATGTTCCATGCCAGGCTTCTCTTAAAGATCCTGCTGCAAAGAGTGGCCATCAGTACCCACCCCATTCCTCCCTGCTGGAAGACCCAGGTGAGACTTCTGAAGTCAAATGGCAGTCGGGGCAGATCATTGATCCTCCTTGAAGACATTCAATTTGGAGTTGCACAGCACGGGGGAGAGGGTGACAATTGTGGTGGTGTGTGTGTGGAGGGGGTGTGAATGGGTGGATTCTTGTTGTTCAGGTTTATGTGGAAAGTGAACTTCTAGGGAACAGATAGGCATTTTTCTGATCCACTATCTCTGTACTAAGCCATGCAAATTTTCATTTGTGTGAACTACATAAACTGGACATTGCAGGGTATGCAGATCTCAAACCGGGAGTTTCTATACACTTTACTTTGGGAATTATACCATTTAATATTTAAAAAAAAATCCAAACTGTTTTGACATTTTAGACTGGAAAGTGTTAACATGGATTTATAGAATGTATGTTTTATAATGTTTTTATACTGAAGTTGGGCTTGGTCCATACCTATATTTGTGATAAATAAGTTTCTGTGTCAATTTGCCTGTTTTAGGGGTGTCACTTCATACAATGTTTACACATTTCTGTTTCTTTTCACAGATCTCTTTGTGTGGATTTGGCTAAGGCAGGATTTTCATAGCCATTCTTCTGGCAAATATTGTCAATACTTAGCTCATATGAATGATCAGCTGTAGGTTTCTAATTATTATATTTTGTTTATCATGTGATTTGGTCTGGTCGTTGACTCCAGTTCAAGTTTCCTACCCATTTCTTTTCTTGTATTACTTAAAAATATATTATTATTAATAAATGTGTTCTAATTTTATATCCAGTATAACATTGTTGGAAATGCAATGCAGTCATATATCACATGCAATATTTTGTACTTGACCAATATACAGTGCAATATTTTGCAGTTAGTTTAGAGCACTTAATGACATTTAACATACATCTCAGTTAAATGATGGGCATATGAGAAGCTGTTGCTGGGGAGAGGAAGGCGGGGTTTGCTGTGACATAGTGCTTAGATTTTGCTATGCCTTGGTCAACAAGTCAGAGATGGTGACACCTTCAGTTTCACTGAGATGTGTGCCATATGTCATAAACTGCTGGATTCCTTTTCTCATTTTATATGAACAATTTGCATTAATTTATGTTGTCTGAAATGCTGCAGTCTGAAATAATTACAAGAAATAAAATATATTTACACGATATTGTGCTAACTTATATTATCTATTATTTGGCATAACTATTAAATAATGATGATTATTCATACTATGTGTGCCACAGATTTTCCACCTTCAGCCCTGGCTCCTTCCATCAACTACCTTGCATATTATCAGTCCTGCTAATGACATTAAGGGAATTCAGCCATCTTTCTGATGATGGACTAAGGTTAAACCATTTTGCTGGTTTGTTAGATGTCAGCAACCTTTGATACAGTTGGTAAATTACTGATGTAGTTCTCTGACAGACAAACTTCCATGGGTCTTTTCCTTCCCTTAGAAATATTCCAGCTGGCGGTAATGAGAATTTGCTGTTCTTTCCCAAGGGCATTTGTTTGTGGGGTTCCACAGGGTTTAGTGTTGTCACTGATCTTTTTCAATTTATGTGTGCAGCCACTATGGGCGATAGGAAGATGATATGGTGTGTAATCCCTCCAGTATTAGGATTATAATTAGAGCTGCATTTTCTTTATGTCAAACCTGGATGATGCAGTTTCCCAGTGTCTCATGTAGGTGAAGAAGTGGATAGGAATTAGCTGGCACAGATGTTTGTAATCCAGATTAAATGGGAGCGATGTCTTTTTGCATCTGTAGTTAGAATCTATATAAACTTTACATGGTCCAAGACTCAGTTGTCTCAGATAGCGCCTCTTACTTTGTCTGTATTGGAAGTTGATCTGTATTGGGTTTCTCTTGCCACCTGTCCCTGGAGCTAAATTCCTCAGAGTCGGTAACAGAGTTTTCTCAGCAGTGAAATTTCTGGATCTCTGGAGTACACTCTCTCTCTCCCTCCAGGGTTCAAGTTGCATGTAATGTAAGATTTAACTATTTAATTTAGCCTCTGAAGGATATTTTGTTTTGTTAAATAGTGAGGATTTAGGATTGGTTTTATTGTAGAGCAATGTGAAGAGAGTGTTCACTAGTGGCCTCTGAATTCAAAAGTTGTTTTTATTATTTTATCATCTTTTGTTTTTATTAGTGGAAGATGCCAGGCGGGTGCCAATGAAAAATTCAAAATAAATAAAAAAAGATGAGTCTGTTCATTCATTTTAGTCTATTCATTGGTTTTAGGATAAAAAGGTCTCCAGAAAGTGTCACAAACCCACATAGTTTCCCTGAGTGATGAAATTTGCATTGGGTCTCCAATTTAGATGACAGCTACAGTATATTTAGTCACATGTAGGCAGATAACTCCCTATTGACTACATATATTAGGAGGCTTATATGGGGTTTTTATTCTAGCAAATCTATAAAATCTTTTTTTGTTCCTGAACTTTATTGATCTTATGCTAGGTTCTGAGCTGTAGTATATAGATAATTACCAGTTAGGGGTAGAAACTGCCATTTTTGGTCACATTATGCCCCTTAGTCTTTATCTTGAAGCACAGGCAGACTTCAGTAGCCTGGCAAGGTTTCTTAGAAATCTGTTGAATTTCAAATTGCTTAGGCAAAAACTCAAGACTTCTAACAATTTGATGTATTTTTACTCAAAGTAGAATCTATATTTAAATAAAAAAATACAGAATGTAAAATAAAGCTGGCTGTCAGATAGTGCTTGCAAAGTTACATGAATGAACTGTTCTTTTATTTAGTTTGGATGGACTGCTGATTGACTTAGTTCACTCTTCTAAAAGCTAATATAGACCAATCTACATTCAATTCTTTGTTCATATGAAATACTGAGGTGGTCAATCAGAATATGAATTGTACTTTATATGCCTTTTCACAGACTAATGAGAAAACAGAGCATGTTTCTTTAGAATTTTTTATTTGCAATTGCCTACCATTGCTGTGGATTTCGCTTCAAGACCGCAAGGTCTGTGGATCTTTACATGCAAAAGTTTTGGAATGTCCAGTTGCACTTTTAGAATTGCAGAAGTTTAAGAAACAAATCAACATATTCTTGGAACATCTTTTTTTCCCCTAGGGTCTCCTGTTTTGCCATATACAACTGTATGGCTTTAGCAAAACTTCCAGGAGGCCAGTTGCTTATTATAAGTATCCTCCTTTGCTAACTTTGAACCCTCTGTTGTTTCTCCTGATACTGCAGTGTTCTGTCTTTGCAAAGACCATTTTGAATTTGTCTGGTCTTCATGGAAAGTACTTCCACATTCTGTATTTTTTAATATATTTATGTATTTAGTGTATTATACATAAATATGAAAATTACTTGAGCCAACTGTTTCTCCAACAAGCTTGCTTGAATGCTAGCAAGATGAAACAACTATGTAAATCTTTAATCTTTGCATCAGATTCTTTTTATTCCTTCTTCACTTTGAGCTGTACAGTATTTAAATTTCACATTTCATCTTTTCTCATTATCTCTTAAGTATTTTCATTAACCAACATTCCTTATTTAAAATTAAAACATGCATTACCATGACACTTGGTGATTACAGTTTCCTAGCAACTGCACTTCTTCTTAAACTGCCTTTTGTAAACTCAAAGGGTCTGTATAAAGTTGACACCACCTTTCTATGGACTTAAGCTAGAATTCTTAATTATATCCTTTTTTAACCTTGAGGATGGCACCAGAAAAGAGAACTGTGAGTACTGTTAGGGCTGATAGTCTTTATTTGGCTAGCCACTAGAATGCAACATAATCACTCTTAAGCAAGCCAGGCATTCCATATAATACATGGCAATGGAACAGTGTGTAGATTAAGGCCAGGTCTGAAAAGGTGTGTTGGAATAGCTATTCTGGTTTTGCAAATGTCGCTTATTTTGTTTGCCGAATCAGCATAAACTATGCTGGCAAAAGCACATTTTTGCCCTGTTAAACTGTCTTCACTAAAGCTTTTGCTGGTAGAGAAATGTTACAAAAAGCCAGACCCCTGACTTGCATTGCTTGCTAGAAAATTTTCTACTATAACCCTGGCCTAAGATAAAAGGTTTGTTGATATGAATGTATTAGCTAACACTTTTGAAAAGTGTAGTCTAGAGAAGGGATAACACTGTTAAAACAAGCTAAACTAGCCCATTTAAAGCCTAGATCAGAATCTCAGGTTTAACTCTGCCAGTTTGTCATGTGTTATTGTTATTTGTATTGCAGTAACACCTAGGACTCCATTTGCTAGGTGCTGTACAAACATAGAGGAAAAAAATGTTCCCTGTGCCAGAGAGCTAACAATCTAAGTATAAAACAAGACAACAAGTGTGCACAGCGAGATGGGTGGGGACCACAAGAATACAGACAATATTGGTCAGCATGATAGACAGCGGTTTCAGCAAACCAGGTGTCTAACTGTTATCAAGTTTTTTAGACATCACAAGTAAGAATAGTTTGAGAGAGGATAATGAGTTTGTTTTGCAGTTATTTAAGGGAGCTACTCCTAAGCCTGAGAGGCAATATGGGAGAAAGCATACGGATGAGTATTTGGAAATTTTACCAATGGGAGATAAAAGCTGGTGTCGTTGGCTGATTGGATGTGGGAGTTGACATGTCAAAAGTGAATGAGAGATGGTAAGTAGGGTGGGGATGGGACATGAAAGGCGTTGAAAGATAATACCTTTTCTTGATGCAATGGAGAAAGGGGAGCCAGTGCAGGGATGCAAAGAGAGGGCTGATATTGTCAAAACAATGAGCTAGGAAAATGATCTTTGCAGGTGCATTTTGAATGGATCTGAGCAGGGCAAGAAAAGAGGTTAGAAAAGAACATGTTGCAGTAAATAGCAAGAAGGGTGACCAGTAAGTGCCTGGTATTAAATGAGGGTATTGATATAATAGGTATCACAGAAACTTGGTGGCACAAAGATAATCAATGTGACATGGTAATACCCGGGTTTAAAATATATAGGAATGGTGGAGTAGGTCATGCTGGTTGGGGAGTGGCACTATATGTGAAAGAAAGCATAGTCAAATATAGTAAAAATCTTAAATGAATAAAACTGTACCATAGAATCTATGCATAGAAATGCCATGCTTGAATAATAAGAATATAGCATTAGGAATATACTACCGACCATCTGACTAGGGTGGTGAAGGTGATTGTAAAATGCTCAGGGAGATTAGACAGGATACAAAAATAGAAAACTCAGTAATAATGGGGGATTTCAACTAGCCCCATATTGACTGGGTACATGTCACCTCAGGTTAGGATGCAGGGATAGTTTCTTAGCACCATTTCTCAGCACCATTAATGACTGCTTCTTGGAGCAGCTAGTCCTAGTACCCACAAGGGAAGAGGCAATTCTTGATTGTTCTAAGTGGTGCACAGGATCTGCTCCAAGAGGGGAATATAGTTGAATCACTCAGCAATAGTGACCATAATGTAAATTTAACATCCTAGGGCAGGGGTTGGCAACCTCTGGCCGATTGCGGCTCCCACAGGCCGTGGTTCACTGTCCCAGGCCAATGAGGGCAGCGGGAGGTGGCACGCGCCAAGGGATGTGCTGGCCGCGGCTTCCTGCCACCCCCATTGGCCTGGAGCGGCGAACCACAGCCAGTGGGAGCCGCGATCGGCCAAACCTGCCAACGCGGCAGGTAAACAAACGGGCTCGGCCCGCCAGGGTACTTACCTTGGTGAGCCGCGTGCAAGAGATTGCCGACCCCTGTCCTTGGGAGTGTGTGTGTGTGTGTGGGGGGGGGGATACCAAAGAAGCTCACCACGGTAGCATTTAACTTCATCAAGGAGAAATACAAAAAATGAGGAAGCTATTTAAATGGTTATCAAAAAGCACAGTAGCAAGAGTGACATGCCTGCAAGCTGTATAGAAACTTTTAAAAAACACCATAATAGAGGCTCAAATTAAATGTATACCAAAAATTAGAAGAAATGGTTACAGCCAAAAAGGCATTCTTTAAAAATTGAAAGTTGAATAAATCCCACTGAGGAAAATAGAAAGGAACTCTGGCAAATCTAGTGTAAAAGTATAATTAGGCTGCCAAAAAAGAACTAAAAGAGCAAGTAGCAAAAAATACAAAAATGAACAGCAATTTTTTAAAGTACAGTGGAACCCCGCTATAATGCAATAATTGGGGCCCAAAAAATTCGATCGCGGTAAATGCAGGGTTGGGTTATAGCGGGGTTCCACTGTACTTGTGTTCAGCTTCCCGTTTCAACTTACAACCATTAAGGAAGCTTTGTCCAAGGCAGGAGGAGCAGGACGGCAAGAAAAAAAAAAAGGGCAGCCGGAGCGGCGAAGCAAAACAACAACAACAACAACAAAACAGGGCACAAACTTTTGTTGCCACTTACTTGGCAGCTTGAGGCTGCCTCCTCTGGCCGCGCTGGCGAGCCTCTGGGCGGGCGGTGGCTGCACTCTGGCTAGCGGGACTCCCTGCCCTGCAGACATGCCCCGGGCAGCAGAGTACGCGCCCCGACTAGCAGGAGGGAGGGAGCGGGGGGGAAGAGAGAAGGGGGACAGCCAGGGCTTCCTTCAGCCGGGGCGCTCACCACTCGGTCCCTCCTGCCACGCCGCCTGCCGGGAGCGCTCTGCACCACTCCCGCCTGCAGGTGAATTGAAAGTCGTCGGTCAGCGGGGAGGGAAGGATGCGGGCTGCCGGGCTTGCTGCAGACCTGGCACTGGCTGGGGCAGGCGGAGCACACATCCCGCTCCCAGCAGGACGCTCCCCTCCTCCGTGCTGCCACCCCCTACAGTGGCGCACTGAAAGTCATCGGTCGGCGGGGAGGGAAGGACGCGGGCTGCGGGTTGGAGCCAGCCCTGGGGTGAGTACCCTGGGGGCACTCAGGGGCTACAGGGAGAGTTGCTCCTGCTAGCCGCCGGGGCATGGATCACAAATGCCCAGTGCCCACCGGACTCACCCCACGCCCGCTGCAGCCGCCGGGGCCAGACTCGCCCTGTGTTATAACCGAATTTGCGTTATCGCGGGGTGAGTTATAGCGGGGTTCCACTGTACATTGGAAGCAGAAACCTATCAAACTCTCAGTGTGGCCCCTGGATAATTGAGGTGCTAAAGGAGCACTTAGGAAGACAAGGCCATTGTGGAGAAGCTTAAATGAATTCTTTGCATTGGTCTTCACTGAAGAGGATATGAGGGAGTTTCCCACACCTGAGCCATTCTTTTTAGGTGACAAATCTGAGGAACTGTCGCAGATTGAATTGTCAATAGAGGATGTTTTGCAAGCATAATGGATAAATTAAACAGTAATAAGTCATCCAGACCAGATGGTATTCACCCAAGAGTACTGAAATTGCAGGACTACTAACTGGGGTATGTAACTTATTGCTTAAATCAGCTTCTGTGCCAGGTGACTGGAGTATAGCTAATGTGATGCAGATTTTAAAAAAGGCTCCAGAGGCAATCCTGGCAATTACATGCTGGTAAGCCTAACTTTAGTAAAGAACAGAATGTTCAGACACATAGATGAACATGATTTGTTGGGGAAGAGACAACATGGCTTTTGTAAAGGGAAATTAGGTCTCACCAATTTATTAGAATTCTTTAGGGGGCAACAAACTTGGACAAGGGTGATCCAGTGATCAGTGGATATAGTGTACTTGGACTTTGAGAAAGCTTTTGATGAGGTCTCTCACCAGAAGCTCGTAAGCAAAGTAAGAAGACATGGGATAAGATTTATTAATTCCTTTATTTTTATCCACCCTATCCCATGCAGAATATTTGCATGCACACAATCAAATTAGGCACCTATCTGGCCACTTGCATACATAAACACCTGAGTTGTGCAGGCATTTGGGGTTAATTTGTTTGCATAAATTAAGCATACATACAAATATATGCAACTAGTGGCCCTATCTATTTTTGAGAATCTGATCATACAATAAATGCACAACAGCGAGCTCATTGCAAAGTTTACTTGCAAATAGGGATGTGGGTGAAATTTTATGGCTCCACAAAAAATGGCAGAATTATAATTATAGCTAAACATTTATGAAATAAATCAGAGACAAGAGATCATTCAACAAAGGCTCAAGTTAAAATCTGAACTCAAAATTACACTTTCAAGCCTTGCAGCACATATATTTTACAGGGGCAGAAAACTAAAACAAAATATGTTGAAAATATGCATCATATAAGAACAATTAATTTGAACAGCAACATTTCAGGGTTGTGTACAATATTATGTAACATATTAGAGAGGATAGAGAAGAAAAGATCAAACAATAATTCATAGCCCATCTACTCCAAATATATCATAAATATAAAAACCTCCCATCAGATATTACCAATATGTGGCAGACAAAATAAAGGTACCAGCACTGTAGAAGTTCAGCTTTCCTCATCAGTTTATACAACAGTTGCCTAGAGACTGGAGGCAAATGAATTTGACGCTGACATTTTAACATCAGGGAATGACAGCTGAACTTGTCTATACTTGGGAAGCTTTTATTTATCAATTATGGTCAGAATAGAAGAATACTTGGACAAATAGACAGTGGTCAAAAACAGCTAACATAGTTTAATAAAAGCCAGGTCCCATTTAATGAATCTGATTAACTTATTTGAAGAGGTAATAATGAGAGGTGACTGGGTCTAGACAGACACATAATCTACTTAGATTTCTAGAAACCTTTATAAACAGTACAGTATTAAAGCCTAGACTATTAGGTATAATGTTAATAATTCTAAATTGGTAAAATATTGTCTTAGAAACTGGTGTCAGAGAGTAGTATTATATCAAACATTGTAGATTATGTAGGAAAGAATGGTAAGTGGGGTGCTACATTTATCAGTGGTAAATCCAATGATCTTATACTATGACCCGGAGGAAGAAAAAACTAACAAGGAATTTGCAGAAAACACTAAATTGGTTGGAGTAATCAATACTGAAGGGGATAGAGATTGATTTCCAAGAGACTAGGAAAAATAGGACACAGACTAAGTAGGAGTTCCTGCAGATTAACATGAAAAAAAGTAAAGTAGGTGTGCCTTAAATGGCAAAAGTCTACAAAACACTGATCAGAAAAATAAAAGGGGATAGGGTAAACGTAAAGCTTTTAGTCCAATGTCTGGCATTGCTTAAAGCTAATATGCTGCCTACTAGAAGGGAAATTTAGGCACACACACAATTAGAAGTCACCATAAATACAGTTTTATAAGAAGAGCAGCAACAGGCAACAGCCCATGTATGCTAAGAGCTCTTGCATTGAGCTTCACTCACGTCAGGGCTGGAGTTCCCAGGTTACAACAGTATGCTACTCTTAGTGGAACACACCATTACAGACAGATTAAACACAAGGTTTGTTCAAAGAGGCTGGTGAGACAAAACCCGAAGTTATTGTGAACACTTTGAATGTCAATGGAAAGATAAAAGGGTATTGGAATATGTGTGAAGATGGCAAAACTTGCATGAGTAAAAGCAATAGAGTATGACAACAAAAAGAGATTAGGAAATCTTGGGCTGTTAGGGATGTGATAGTTCTTCAATTTGATACAGATAAAAATTCTGGTATTTTGCTGGTATTTGTATTTCAGCAGTTATGGGGTGAGGGGAGAAAATGGACTTGGATCAGTGGAGAAATGCCTGCCATCAAATCACACCTATCATTTCAGCTTTGCTTCCAAGAGCTGGATATGGCTCCAGTTGATCCTGAAATATTTCTCTCATACCTACCAAGTTTTGGAGACCTGGATTCATCAACTATCATGATCACTTCTACCACTGTTCAGATTCATACTAGTCTGTACCCAGTTCTCTGCCTCCAAACAAAAAACTTAGCTCTATTGAATTCTGAGTTTGTATTAACTAAAAAGGTAACTAAGAAGAGACATTATTTTTCTGTATTGAGAGCTGAGAGATGTAAATGATGGATGTCACAAAACTGTTTGAGAGGATAAGAGGCTCAAACATAAGAGGACGTGAACTAAAAAATAACAAATTGATGTACTTCATGGGAGTTTAGAAGAAGGTCCTTTATAAAGAAGAAGAAGAATAGAAGGTGCATAGAAAAACATACTAGCTAAATATTGTCAGTGGGTAGCCTTAAAGGAACATATGACCTCCTTCCATCATGATTTTTTTGTTGGCAGTTAAATAGTAATACAAGTTTTACATTTCATGTCAGCTCCTGCTTTATAGCTGCCATTGTTTTCTCTCTGGAAAGAGTTTCATGCCAGGCTGGTTTAACAAGGTAACGATATATTTGAAAGTCAACTTTGTCAAAAAAAAATTGAAAGAAATAAAACACTTTTAATAAAATCTATTTTTGTAGGAAATAGCTAGAACTTGCATAACAATCCTAAAAATGGTAAACTAAGTAATGACATTTTTTTCTATTTAATAAAACTGCAAATTTGGTGGCCTTTAAGCCTGAAAACTATTTTGATGGATGAATGTTAAGACATTTTAATTATCTGTTTTTGGGACAGTGTCTCTTTGGTCTTTTCATCTTGATTCAATGTTTGCCACCATTCATGCATTTTTTTGATCTGTGTGCCATGTTTATCCAATCTGTACATGCTGTCACTGGTAGTGTTATCATTCCTGAAAGATGTGGTTTTATCTTGTTTTCTACTCCAGATTGAAATGTAAATGAACCTTCTACTTGTCTTCTATTCACACTTTCACTCTGTGCATATTTTATGAGCTAAAGACTTATCAGACTTATTTGCAAATTGGTAGCCCCCAGTGCCCACCTTGGATTTCATCTCAGGATTTGGTCTGTTGGCTAGGTCACTGATAGTTGAAGCATGACAGACTTGGGGATTGAATTTAAAAGAGAATCAAAGAGGTGAGAAGATGGGGTTTGGTTCAATAATATTATATAAATATTCATTTCCTTTTATTTTATCCCAGGTGAATACAACTGAGACCAGTTTTAATGATTTAACGTTGTCATCATCATCTTCTTCAGTGCTTAGCTGAATGGTTGGCTGTAGTGATTGTTCGCCATTCGATCCATTTCTGTGTGGCCACAAGGGTTTGATAGGCCGAAAGTCAAACGTTGGAACAGACCTGATGCATCCATGCAATAGGGGGTCTGCCTTTGGGCTGCCTCTGTTCCTCGGTTGGTGGAATTTTATCCCCGGAGAACGGCGCTCATTGGAACATCTTGCAGTGTTCTGGCAACATGTTTGAAAAGCATAAAATGCCGGCTGTGGACAATGGCCCCAGTAGATTGTAAACATCTGTGTTACGAATGAAGTCGTTCCACTTTATGCCCTATATACAATGTCGGCATGTTGTGTGAAAAGCCTCCCACTTTGCCCAGTCTCAGCAGCATAGTGTCCATGTTTTGCAACTGTAACACAGTACGGAGAGGATACAGCATGAATAGATCCTGAACTCAGATGTCATGCCAGGATTATGTTGATTCCAGATTTTTCGTAAACGACCCATGGCAGACCCTGCAATGCCAATCTGGTGAAGAACCTCCATATGAGAGTTGGAGGGCCTGGTGAGTATAGAACCCAAATAGCAAAAGCTGGAGACTGCTTTGACAGTTTCATTATTCAAAGAGATTGGAGTCGTGGGTGAACCTGATCCTAGGTTTTGTAACTTTGTCTTTGACCACAGAACACGGAAGCCAACCTTGTCTAATATAATTAAAGTAAAATGAGGGGTTTAGCAATGCAGTAAAGTGTTTAATATTTATTCTATAGGACTTGGAGAGGTTTTTTTTAAATTTGAAAATTTGTGACATTAGAAGATACTTTTGTTTTATTTATTTAAAGGGATCTCCTAGGGGGGGGAGTATGCTGCTGTTATTCATGGCCTGATTTTGACATGTGCTGAAAAACAGCATGTAGTGTTCTTAAAGCAATACAATCTTGGTTTGCAGTGAAATGTCTTTCTTTAACTATTATATGAGCAACATAATGGATGAAACCTAATTTGGGGTCTGACTCAGAAAATCTGTAAACTCTATGTCTTCATGTCTCTCTAGGGAACAATTCACATTGAAATCAGTTGACTAAAGTCTTTTCCCTTTGGGACATTTGTTCTAGTTAATGACAGGTGGATGTCAAGTATTCTGGAGGTTCAGTTTGGATAAGTCACTAAAAGTTTGGATAATTACTGAAAATGGATCACAATTTAGCTGAACATTTAAGGACATCTCTCCTCCCTTCATGGCATCCCATCTCTCTCCTTCCCCCCTCCCCTTCATTTTAATCCATGCAGGTCCTCTTTCCTTCTTTTTGCCATCCCATGGTTCCTTTCCTTTCATCCTTAATGTACTTCCATTTCTCAGAGTGCAATCAGCTCTTCATCTAATTCCCACCTAGAGTCGGTTCACTGGGCCAACTTAACCATGAAGTGAGTGAGTGCATCTCCCTCAAAGTCTCTGGGTAATATTCAGAACTCATTCATAAAGAGTGATATTATTTTGAAAAGAGTATATCTCGCGCTGATAAGTTATTCAGGAAGTTTGCAAAATAAGTGTAACACCCATAATAAAGATGTGGCAGAGGTTGTATCAGGAAAAGCAGCCGCAGCCAGCAGGAGGATGTAAGATAAAACAGGCTCTAGCAACTTTAACTTGTATTGCTCCATCCCCCACGTTTACGGGAACCAATTCATTCCTGGGGTGAGTGGATGCCACTCCCATTGATTTTAACAGGAGTTGTGCCCACTTATTTTGAATGCTCTGTTTAGTCCTTAGAGAATACAAAAGTTGTTGAATTGCATTAATTTAGCTCCCTGATGGATAGGGATTTTTTTTCTTTTTTGAAAATCCACGGCAGTGTCATGTGTAAAGTTATGATTTTAATGGCCTATGAATGGAATTCAGTTAGCAAAAGTTCATTGATACATTCCTTTGCATAAAACTATCTTCTGAGTCTCTCTCACTGCCCAATAAAAAATAAACAAAAAACCCTGCTGAGATTTACTCTGGCAGCTGCAGTCTTTCTCCTTCCTCTCTTTCTTCCTCCCACTCAGTGCTTCTCTGCCCACCATACTGACTCACCTGCTGCAGACCTGGTGTCCAGTTTTATGCAAGACAGCACCATTGTCACTTGAGACATGAGCAACCCACGCAGTCTCTGTACCTGCCACTGAGTCTCCCCCGAACTGCTGCAATTTTCCCAACAGCATAGAGGTGGAAGTGGCATACCCCAGTTTTGTACTTTGTGCGTCTCGAAGAAGTGCAGCAGTGTCATGTTGGGATAGCAGTTTGGGGAAGACTAGGCGGCCGATGAGTGCTTCCATTTCCTTTCTGAGATTGCAGCTGCTCGTGTTCAAGTGCCAGTGGCACTGTCTTACATAAAACCGGCCACCAAGTGCACAGCAGGTGAGCCAGCTTGGAGGACAGGTGGGCACCAAGAGGGAGAGAAAAGGCTGCAGGTGCTAGAATAAATCACAGCAGTTCGGGAAGGAACTTGGTGGCCAGTTACATGATCTCCTGGCTATGAGCTACAAGTCGCATTGAGCATGAGATTGGCAAGCACAGATTTCCACTTCCAGCTCCCTGCTATTGGAAAAACCATGGTATTGAGCTAATTTTGTGATGTACACGCACACCCACCATGAAATTGTGATTTTTCTCAGTTCCCTACTCACAGAATGCAAAACCTGTACTATTGACACTGTTTTACCACTTAATCCCTTTTTCTGATTCATTTACACCAGACATGTAACTCGTAGCACTATTTAAATAGCTGTTGTAGTTGGCCTTCTGAGCCCGTTCCTTCATCAATATGTGCTTTAGTCTTGAGGGAAAACAATAAATTAAATGAAAATAGAATCATCCCCATTTTTGAGAGATATCATGAACATAGTTTAGAAAAAAACCTGCAGTTCATATAATATTAAATTAGAACAAAAAGGAACCACAATTTAATTTGTAACTAGTTCTCCTGACTTGCTTTTATATACACCGCTATAACCCCATTGAACTCACTAGTATTAGTGAAATCAGAAATTGACCTGTTATGTGAGAATCTGGTGGTAAAGATTAAACTTTATTTATCCCCAAAGTTTGCTTGATTCCACTATAAAAATAAACAAACAAAAATGTCCCTGATAAAAATCCCTACTGATTTGTTTCCTTCATTAAACAACATTCACTCTGAACTTCTTCATTTTATACATTTTGCATCAATAATTTTCCTGTGACATTATGTCCGATAATAGCACACACATTTTTCTGTCTTCCCCATACACCACTCTGTAATTAATTAAAAAAACTGCTTAAAATGTATTATGCAGAACTGTTTTACAAAACAGGCCTAGTCTTCCCGATGATCACAAAAACATTTTCTAGTGGTCTTCAGATTGTATCCTACAAGGCTGACCTGTTCCTGGCTGACCTTCCTTGCCACATTCCTATTTGGTTGACAGCCAGCCAATACAGAGATTGCAAAGGAACCTATCCACAGATTGAAATCTAAGTAGATGTCAGGTGCTTTCCCATTTCCAGTGATTAGTTATTACTTAAATACCACTTCAGACATATGGGGATGATCATTTTGTATTCCGTTTTTCTGATGAGCCACTCTTCACTGGGCTGGCTGCTATATAGGCTAGCTAATGTAACATGAAGATGGTAATACTTGTATATTGCAAATAAGCAACCTTTTCATAAACTTGAATTAACAGCTTTCATTTAGGATTACCATCCTCAAGTCAAAGTATTTTTATCTTTATTTTATGATAATTTTGTTGTTCCCCACCAAAACCATTCTGAAGCAGCATCTTTTTTTTTTTCCTTAGCAGTGATTCTTTTAGTTTCCTTCTGACTTTTGGAACCTGTAAAATCAAAGTTGTCCCTCTGGGAGAGGGGAGAAGGGCAATTAGCCTTACTCATACATTCTGCTGAGGCAGATAGATCCAACCCTAAGCTACTACTTCTGTTGCCAGATTAAAAAAAAAATCATCTTTGAAGCAGAACTTGGCATGTTAGATCAAACCTCCTTGTGACTTGAGGAGGAGTCTGTAGCATCTTTGAATGTTATTTTATAAAATGATCTATCAGTCAATAACAATCATCTACAACAACCATTCTCTGTGTCTTGAAAACTCTTTTGATCTTTTGGTGTTGTAGGTATTCATACTGGAGGAGTGAAAAGCAAACCACAACACTTTTACACCCCACACAAGTTTTTATCTGTGAATGGTTCATGTTTCGGAACACTTGACCATTTTTCACCTTGAGCAGGTCTAGTCAGATCACTGAGCCTTTTAAATGCCCCTTGAGCGTCGAAAAAAAACGGTCAAAATTGTTAGGCCATAAAACTGACCTGTCTTAACAGTGGCACTGTTTCTAAGTCTGTACTTTCATGAGTGTATCCTGGCTTTGTAATCTTTGTTGTTTAATGTTAAATCATTTTTATTTCAAGACAGTCTGCGGTAATCACAGAAGGCTGTTAATGCACAGGGCTGCATGACTGTTACACAGTAAAAGGCAATATAAATTACCTCTTCAGAGGAATTTCAAATAAGGGTTGCAACTAAAGAGATAATATTCAATAATGTAAGGAGCCAATGTTGGTAAATGATTTCTTGACCATGATGTCTTTCTCAACATAACTGAAAAATGGGATCCATGTGCCCAAATATTTGTATGAAAATCATTCTTGAAGTTTGTTGTTTTTCTCAATTAATAACAATGTAAACACACAAAGATAAAATGTATGCAGTCCTCCCTTTTTCACAGAGATAGAACAATGATGAGTGTTTGTAATGATTGATTTTGGGGGAAAGAATAAGAAAGTTCTTCTGAAGATACAAGGGAACAAATTTAACAAAGGGACCACTGACAATGTAATTAGATATTTTGTATTAACCACAATGCCATTTGACTTTTAAGAGTCAGTTCCAAAATTAGAAAGTCTTTGGACATACCATTTAGTCATTTAATATTACATATTCTGGAAGTAGTATGCACTTAAAAAGTCACAAGGATATATTTAAAATGTGAAAAAGAGGTTTAGCCAATACTAAAGTGACACAGCCACTGTTGACCATGACATACGAACTCATCCTTGGATACTCTTCTCCAGAGTAAGTTGTTCTCCCTTCATTTTCCATGAGGATGGGCATAATTATTCACTAACAAGAAGACAAGTAATTCTGTGCTGGATGCATTTGGAGATATTTCATGTTGTAGTGACTAGAAGTAATGTTGAAATCGAGAAGGTTATGGTCTTTGTGGAAGAACTATCTCTGTTGTAGCCATTCAAACATATTGTTTCACTGGGGATGTATATTCAGATAGGGCAGATGGCAACATTTCTCGAAACATCTGTTGCTCATCATTCTTCCGCACAGCAAGCCAGATGCTGTTGACAACTTGTATGTAAATCATGCTGACAATTTGTTCAATGTCTTTCCTGCTGAGACTGAGGTTGTCCTGGTCATATCATTTATCAGATAAAGGAGATACTATAGTCCCGCAAGAATGGTTCCAAATGTTTTGTTGGCCAATGAACAATAGCAGTCATTAAATCAATGAAACAATTTATCTACCTTGAATTTATCTCTGTTTTACAGCAGGGATTATTACCCCTTCTCTCCCTGGTGCTGTGTGAAGATGAACATTGATATTAAATGTTTTCCAGAATAGAAAAATGCTAAATTGCTTCCTGTGATTGTTCTTAGCCTTCGCCTTGTATTATTTATTTATTCATTTATTTATTTATTTTTAGTGACATTGGCAGATATTTCTGTGACCTTGCATTTTTAAATTACTTTCATCTCAAGAATGTGACATATGAGAGGGAAATTATGCATGAATTACTATATAAATGTCAGGCTTTTTAGTTTGCAAATGCCTTCTATAAAATATTCACGTTACAGGAGGTTGATTTACAACCCATTTCAGACTAGGATCTAGCTAAGTCTAATTTTATACTCTAGATGCAGCAACTTCTTGATACTGTTGGGGGTGGGGTGGGGCTGGGTCTTATTTTTTCTTTAATTAACCTAGCAACCCAAGTACTAAACTGAAATTATTGGCATTTAATAGATTATTATAGCATTGCTAAACAACCTTAATTGGAGAGCATGGTGTTGTAAAGACCAAAAAGAATTGTATTTACACACAATGACATCACAGTATATAAGTATTAAGAGTTAGATAAGTGCTACCCTTACTAATACAACTCGTGTGAGCAAGTGCCACTAACCCGAGTAAATGTAGCACAATATAGCTCCAAGATTCAGATCTGGGAAGGACTTTACTGTATTAAAGTAAAATCCTGCAAGATGCTGAGCCCTTCCTGGTAGGTGCTGAGAATACTCAACTTTAATGAACTTAAATGAGAGAGAGAGAAACTCTGATTATCTTGCATGAGGGGCCTATTACTTCATAAGTTTGGGTTTTTCTGTTGTATATGTTGTGCACAGAAAACTCCAAATCTTTTGTTACATTTAAATTTTTAAAATAATCAATATTTTATTTCTTCAAACTAAAAAAAAAGAAGCACATACAAATCCAAACAAAGCCAAGAAATACAATGTGCAAATAGATGGTACATCCAGTAAGCAAGATCTTACTCTTGTTGCCCCTGTGAATGGTCATGCTGTCTTCATTGGAACTACTTTTGTGATTAAGGTCAGCAGTATTTGGTCCACCTTCTAAAACAGTTCTACACACAGAACTTGGAAAGCTTGGTCATACTTGGAAAGCTTTGGGAAGATCTGTGGCTCCCTATGCTGACAGGAGGCACAGATGAACACGTGATCCCATTGAGAGCAATGGGAGAAGGCAGCCATTTTTAAAGAGAGAAGTTCTTTATGGAATTCTCTATAGAAGAACATTAAACTTCCAGTTATGAGGAATAACAGAATAAAATTGCCATTAACCCTAAAAAATCTGGAAATGTTGCCTACACATAATACTTCAGTGAGTTTAAACTACATGGGAAGTCTGAAGCTTCTATGTTAGTCTTTCATTCAGGACAAAAAGGTGTCTGATGCTGGGTGCTGAATTTCTTAAGGGACCAATTTTTAAATTAATTGTAATGCCTAAACTAATTAGCAGATTTTCTTGTAGATTCTGAGAAAATCAATTTTTTACTCAAAGGCTGAAGCCCTGCATTAAGTGCAAAACTGAACTCAACTTTTATGGAGCTGAAACTGATGCCTTCAGTCTTTCCCCATTTCTATCTATTCTAAAGCAACAATGCATGCCTCCATAAAGCTTTTCACGTGACTGATTGCCATTTTCAAAGTAATTTCCTTGTGTTTTATGGAAAAGAAATGTAGGAATGAACTTAAATATTCTAATTTTCTTCTTAAAATATAATATGTTAAAATCCAGGTAAGATTCGGTAATCCCCAAACATGCAAAACTCCCATGTAGAGTCTCTTGAAAGAAGTTTTGGATGCATAAATAATACTGGGTCGTGCAAACTTAAAATTATCTTGCTGATAAATAGTATAAAGTACTGCCAGTTTCTCTCTCTTTCCACTCTCCTCCCTCATGTCCAAGTGTGTGTTTCTAATATTTTTTAAAGGAGGTTAGTTTGCTGAGGGAGTACTTACCAAGATGATACCCACTCAATGAAAATTAAATCTGTTTTCTCCTGGGGTGGAAAGGTTGAATGGAGGAAGCTTAACTGAATACTAAACCTGGCACAAGCTGAAGTGTCAGTAGGCTTCCATAAATACAAGATTAACTTTAGAAGTTCAGCAGGAGAGAGTAGTTCAAACCAATCATTTGGGGGCATACATTACATTTTATGAAAAGGTGGAACATATTTTAATTCATTCTGTCTCAACAAGGATTAAGAATCAGAAAGTACAAGGCAAATGGTACCTCAGCCTTTGTTAGCACAGTAGATACTGCTGGCATGGCTTTAAAAATAGCCCATGTTAGTGCTTATCAAGGCCCACAATGAAAGTCCAAGATCTTTCTTCATTTTTGTATTTAAATTATTATACCATATAACTAATTTTGCCTTACAGTTGAAATATTATGGCTGCTTAATGGAGCTGTTTTATATTTAAATAAAATAACATTTTATTCTGTTCTATGAGAATCTCAATGCTTACCAAAGATAATGCACTATTACCATAGATTTATGATATTTTAAACCCAGGAATCAGTTCTTAGAACACATGATTAGAAATAAAATAGTGGTCATATGGACCACAAGTTAGGGCCTTGATCCTGCAAACATGCACATAAGTAACTATACTCATGTAAGTAGTCTCTTTGAAATTCAGTGGAGCTACTGGTGTGTAAATGTTTACAGATGATATGTCAACATATTTCAGTTTTCGCCAAAGAGATTTCTTCTGCCATCATTGTGTGAATAGATTATATTCAGCATAATAGGAGCTATACACATGCATCAATAAGAAATTAACCACCTCAACTGCATTTTGTCCACATACATATTTGTGCAACCCCATGGAGCTGAGAGGTCACAGAGGTGTAACTAAGGCTAGAAATGTCTAGTGAAGTTTAAAATATTCCTTCAGTCTCCTCACTAAAATACAACACCCATGTTTAAATGAAGAATAAGCTAAATAAAACTCACTCAATTATTCATTGTGTAGGCTATGGTACAAAAATAATCTTTTCACAGATACTGAATATTTTTTATAATCCAGTAATTGAATTCATTCAGTCTCTCTGCCATCTCATCTTGCTTGTATTCAATAGGCTTAGTCTTATTCTGCCCATTCCATAACTTTTTAAAAGTTTGCTGTTTTTCCCATTGTTGTTCAAGATTTTATATTTGAAGAGGGTCTAAAATGTTCATGTATCTATCTAGAATTTATGAAAAGTTCTTCTTTGAATAGTGGTTGCTGTGCATATTCCACTGTGGGTATGCATGTGCTCCAGGTGCCTGAGACTGGAGAATGGTTGCAAGCAGTGTCCATTGGTCCATGCCTGCACCTCTGCTCTCTTCAGACTCTGCACCAAGAGTATAAAGGGTGGAGTGGACCAAACATCTCTTCAGTTCCTTCTTACTGCCACATGGCCTGAATTGGAACCTCCAGTGTGCAGAGTTTCTTCTTTTTTCTCCAGCCTTGTGTTCAAACCTGTAAATATTTCGAAGTTTGTCAGTTTTATCTTTCATTTTAGTGTAAATATTTTTTTAAATAATATAATTAGTGCTGGTTCCCAATGTGGGAATTGGATAATGGCCAGAACACCAGGCTTTAAAAACTGTCTCTCCTGTCCTCACTCCTTCTCTGTCAGTGATGACTACCAGTGCTACCTATACTTCCTCAGGGAAGCGAATATATCTGCCAGATGAATTATCTGTTCTCCCCTTCCCTAGCTGTGAGGCATGGAAATCTGGCTTAAAAAATACCTCACAGAAAAAGCTGTGAGGCCCAGTCAGATGTCTGCTGTGGAATCTCGCCCTATATATCAGCCAAAGTCAGTGAGGAATGTGCCTCCTAGAACAAAGCCTGACTCAGGAGCAAGGGAGCTCACACTTGGAGACCCTCTATCAGGGTTTCGTCCAGAGACTAAGGAATGCTCTCATAAGCGAAAGAGGAGATCCTCCCCTAATTCCACTCCGAAGAGGATAGATCCAACCCTTCGGGCTCTACCACCAAAGACTTTAAAACATCATAAGTCCCAGGGCAATGACAAAAAGGCTCATAAGAGCATGACTGCATTGGTACAGTCTCTGCACTGGTAATGATGACACTGGTACCATACAAGTCGAAAGACCATGAACTAGAGAAATGTACCTGTCGGGAAACTCAACCACCAGCGGTAGCAGCACAACCCTTATGGACCCACCAACCCAGGTGGAACCTGACACATGTAAAACTAAGCTAGCTAAAATATGTACCATAGGAAGCAACCTGTTTTAGCAGTGAAATGACCACCTAGCTGGAGTTTTTTTGTTTGGTTGTATTTTTTTTTTGGTCTCTAACATCATGATTTACTCATGGTTTCCACTATTGCTTGAAAGTAAATTCCACACTTGGTTTTTCTACTTCAGGTCAATTTTTGCTGTCTTCACATTGCTCAGTTTCACTTTCAGGCTTTATATATTTGTTGAATCCTGTATTCTGTACTTACTTTCATTTAAACTTGTTTCCCACTTTAACAACACTCAGAAAAAAAGATCGGTCTTGCACCTTATTGGCCTTATTTAATTTATCTTATTCACAAAGTATTCATGATTCTCGGTAATGACTCTCATTTCTTGTAACAATTATCTGGACATCTTTTACAGTAATACTGTTTGTTCATCTTTGCAATGAATATTTCTCTAGGTAAACTTATCAGATCACCCCCTTTACTTTTTTCCACAAAAGTATAGAAAGGAGTTGGAAAGCCATCATAAGTAGCCAAATAACTGTCATAAGGAAGTTAATTGAGTCTAAGTAGAATCACTTTCTCTCCTAGATCTTGTAGAAGGGTGTTGTGGGACTAAGGTATTGCTGGCCAGGTAGAGACATAACTGGGGGAGAGTTGTTCAATGAAAATTATCATCCCCCAACACAGTTACGGAACTTGTTAAGGCAAAGAATTTAGCAAGATTTAAAGAGGGATTGGACTTTTATATTGATAAAAATATCCAGAGTTGTAATAGTTAATGCTAACAAAGAAGGAAGATAAAAATCTCTTGTTTAAGGGCTTACACCAGTATTTAATAGGGGTTAGGCTAAAACCTTCATGGGTGTAGAATATTCCACATCTGCTTCCCAGGGAGGTTTTTGCACCTTCCTCTGAAGCATCTGATGCTGACCATAGTTGGAGACAGAATACTGGATTAGATGAGCCACAGGTCTGACCTAGTCTGGCAGTTCCTATGTACTGGGAAATACACATAGGAAATAGTGGAATGGCCAGCATGAAATCTTATGGATTTTTTGTTCCAGCAATCTTGAGGAGTGGTGGGGGTAGGGAGGCAGGTTGGAATTTGTGGGTGAAGTTAGGTAGGAATGCACTGGCAACATGGTTTCTAATGAGCTCATGTTGCCAGGGGGTTGGAGTGCAAAGAGTGCTGCAGATGTCCCAGAACTTTGTACCTGCCACTAGATGCAGAGGATTTTACATCTTACCTTCTTTGGCTTTCTTGCTACCATAGGAGATGATGTGGTGAAAACTGCAAGACCTCAGTGCCATGGAGTTAACAGCACAAATTTGGCCCTCTCATGAGATTTTATTTAGGAGGAAAAAATCTGCTCCTCTATACGAAAGCTGTAAGCGGTAGCAGGATAAGCATGTCAACATGGATTCACTTCAGGTGATGTGGAAAAGCGTTCTAAGAGGTGAGTTATGGGATGGCATGAGTCTTAGATTTGTAGCAGTCCTCTTACTCTTGGCTTTCTTCTCTCATATGCACAGCACCACTGAAAATAACAGAAGCCTCCCATTCATTTATTGCATTTGGAATTTGTGGTTCATTTCAGCTGGGCTCCAAACAGCTATCCTAGCTGAGTCGCTTACTCTGCAGCCTGTGGATATGTTTTGTATCCACAGGTAGATAATTGGATAAAGGTTTACATTTCTTTATCTAAGTTTCTATTTCAAATTGTTTCAGACTGATTTCTATTGGGAGCTTTGTGCCCTTTTCATATCTTTATCACAGGGATCCTTACAGAATCAATATTGCCAAATAAGCCGCCTTCTGCTGTTAGGTTTGTTCTAGGATTGTTTTGTCTCCTAACTTGGATCCTTCTGTTGTTGGATTATTCCTAGTTGAGAATCCTTCATAATAGCTATGGTTATTTTTAGTGGGGCATTTGGAGTCTTAAATTGTTTACCAGTGGAAATTGTAGCAGTTTCTGGTTGTTTACACTTAATAGAAATAGCCAATAGCTGAATAGTTACCAACTGTCATCATTCCAACTCCTTGTCCTTTTAAACGGAAGAATTTCCCAATGGTAATTATTACAACCTGGGAATTTTCTAAGAAGGAGTACAAGAAACATTCATATCTTGGAAATTACCTAAGACTCAATGAAATTCAATGGAGATGATCATCCATGTCAAAATTACCTAAATTATGAAATGCAGTACGACTCATGATGGTTGGCAACACTCTTGTCCTTGAGCATAAAAGGCTTGGGGCTCATGTTTATTGTTTGTGCTACAGTGCAGTAGGAGGGGAGAGCACAAGTACTGAGAAATATAATCTTTTCAATAAGTTGTAATGCTCAGTGTCCATCTTGAATAGCTAACTTTCTAGGTGAAAGTTAAGGATCTCATGGTACTTTGAACAAGTCCCGTAGGTGATAAACTCATATGGCCAATATGACCCATCTCAGTAAAAATAAATCTCATGCATAACCTGTTACAAAGTTCCTAAAGGCTAATGTGATTATCTGCATAACAGTGGGGCTAGAGTTTATTTATTTATTATGGGTAACCCTGCACTGGGAGTTAAGCAGATTCTTACTGCCCCCGGGTAGCACTAGAGTTATTCTACATGCATGCAAAACCAGCCGCATACATTCTCTTTGGAGCATTCCCGTGCAAGCGAGAGATAGTAACACCTTCATGAGAGATTTTAGAATTTGTGCATATCCATTTGTCCAAATGTGTGTTGTGCCTGCAAATTCAGTTTGTGTATTCTGTGTTAAAATGATTTCAAACAGTTTCCTCTGGAAATTTAACTGAAACTGAATGCTCTTATTTTCAAGTATTTAAAAAACCACCAGTATTCAAGTTTAAATAATCTCATTCCTTACAAGGACAAATCATTCTTAAATAATAGAGGGTGTGTGTGTGTACTTTATAAGGGTAAATTATATATTTAGTATGGAATATTACTAAAGTCAGAAATTTAAGAATGTCAGCTGGAAGTGCTCAATACACCTCTGTGTACAGCATTAACCTAATATGAAACAGAAATAGGAACAGTTTGAAAACAAACATGTGCAAGGATCTTCTCATTACTGTTGCTGGGGTATTCAACAAATTGCGTTATAACAATTTGTCAAAAGAAATTTTTGTTTTCCTTGCATGAATGATTTGTTTCAGTTACTGCAGGTTTTACATTTCCCTGCTTTGTCAAAATCAAGCATTTAAATTCAACTTTATTACCACAATGATCAAAATTTTTCATGCACTACGTGAAAAATTAGAATACTACAAAAAATATGTGCAGTACTCTCTTCATGCAAAGACACCTTGGAACAGTTTATGTGAAACCACAGTACATCTAATTAAACTTAAAGTTTTGATTTTTTTTTAAGTGCATGTAAATCAGCAGATTCATAGCTACATTGCAAATAAGTAGTAATTGTGACGGGTTGTCACCCCTGGGGTGCAGTCTGGGAGCAGTGGTGATTGCTGTGACCCCTAACCCCCCAGCTGGGCAGGCCTATCTCACATTGCATTGCTGGTGATTCAGCCAACCTCTCCAGGCCATGTTATCACCCAACACGACACCACACATCCAACTGAACTACCTGAATGCTTTACTTAAGCCAGTGCTTCTCAAAGCCGGTCCGCCGCTTGTTCAGGGAAGGGCGGCCAGCACATCCCTCGGCCCGCACCACTTCCCGCAGCCCCCATTGGCCTGGAGTGGTGAACTGCAGCCAGTGGGAGCCGTGATCGGCCGAACCTGTGGACGTGGCAGGCAGGGCCAGTTCTGGCTTTTTGGCCGCCCCAAGCAAAAAAACAAAAAACAAAAACGGGGCAGCCGGAGCGCGGGTGCAGGGGGACCGGCTGGGGGGCGAGGGGGAGGAAGCGGGCGGGAGAGAGAGAGAAGGGGGCGGCCAGGGCTACAGCAGGGGCGCTGCCACGCAGCCCCTCCCACTTCACCGCCTCCTGCGGCCTGCCGCGAGGGCTCCGCTCCGGTCGGCGGGGAGGGAAGGAAGAGGACTGCCCTGCAGGGCGCTCTGGTTCTCCGCGCCGCCACCCCCTACAGGGCGGCCGGAGCGGAACAAGAACAAAACAAAACAAAAAAAAGTGTCCATGCCACCCTAGGATTGGGTAGAATGCCGCCTCCAACAATCTGCCGCCCCAAGCACCAGCGGCAGGTAAACAAACCGGCCCGGACCGCCAGGGGCTTTCCCTGAACAAGCGGCGGACCGGCTTTGAGAAGCACTGACTTAAGCCACTCAAAGATAGACAGGATACAACAGCCAATTCCCCAGCTCCTCAGCCTGCGACCTTGCTGAAGTATAAACCCAGAATTATACCATCTTGCACTGCACAGGGATCTATACAATGTAAGCTCATTAATATATTCACTTCCACCTTGATGTGGGAAAGATATCCAACAGCCTTTGTTCACAGAGCTGAGATTTTCCCAGACACTTTACTCAGAGCACACTGGTTAAGATAAAGCATAAAACAAGTTTATTAACTACAGGAAGATAGATTTAAGTGATTATAAGTGAGAGCATACATACCAAAGCAGATTACATAGTAAATAAACAAAACTGCAAACTAAACCTAAAATACCAGATAGGATTTCAATCAGTCATCTCTCACCCTGACTGATGATACAGGCAGGCTTGCAGATTCTTAAGGCACAAACTGCATTTGCTTTGCAGCTTGGGTTCCCCTCCCCTGTTCCAAGTCCTTTGTCTTTCAGAGTTTCTTTCAGGTGTTGAGTTGTGGGGCAGTAAAGACAAATTATGATGTCACTCCCCACTTTATATAGTCCTTCCCTATATTTTAAAACCCTTTGTTTTAAGATAAGTTTCCCGCCCAGTTTGTGGGAAAATACAGGTACCAAAATGGAGTTCAATGTCATGTGGTTTGGTCACATGCCCTTGCATGCCTTGCTAGGTCAGGGCAGCTATTACTCAGAAGCTGGGTGGAAAGCTTTTCCATGGTCCATTGTCTTTGTTGATGAGCCAGTAGCACTGTCTAGCTCAGTGTTTCTCAAAATGGGGCTGCCACTTGTGTAGGGAAAGCCCCTGGTGGGCCGGGCCCATTTGTTTACCTGCCCAGTCTGCAGGTCCGGCCAATCGCGGCTCCCCCTGGCCGGGGTTCGCCACGCCAGACCAATGGGGGCTTCTGGAAGTGATGCGGGCCGGCACCCCCATTGGTCTGGCGTGGCGAACCGTGGCCAGGGGGAGCCGCGATCGGCCGGACCTGCGGACGAGGCAGGTAAACAAACCGCTCGGCCCGCCAGGGGCTTTCCCCACACAAGCGGCGGCCCCAGTTTGAGAAACACTGGTCTAGCTTCTTCATTATTGTATCTGAAAGGCTAGTTGTGGTTGTTACCCAGAGTAAGCACATTTGAAACACAGATACATAGTCAATATCCATAACTCCAGATAAAAAAATGATACATGAATACAAATAGGATAATCACATTCAGCAAATCATAACTTTTTCATAGATACCTCACAAGACATATCTTGTACAAGATACAGCATAATTATATCATAATCATATCATAATCATACCACTATGATGAATATGGGGGAGGGCAGTGTCACAGTAATCTCTCTCAAATGTCCCTCATGGAGTAGGAATTCCCACATTTAGGCCATTTTTCTGGCCTCATCCTGCCCGACTATCCGATAGCATGATGGAAGTCCAAGCGGACTAGAGACAGCAGACCAAAATCAAATCTGGGCTTAAGAAGTGAGTTGAGTGAGATAAATGACCTCTTACATCAGGGCTGAACTTGACCCAGCACTTACAGCACTCTGAACCAGACATGCTTTATCTACACACTGCACATGTGCTGCTTCAATACATGAATACAATGTATTTAGGGATCCACTTTATGCAAAATGAACTAAGGGCCAGATTTTTAAAATTATTTGCACCTAGGCATTTTAAAAATCTCTGTAGGCACTTACTTACATCTTTGTGAAATGCTGTTGAGTGCAGATGGAAAGAATGCTGCACAATGCTCTGCTAATCTAATAGGAATACAAGGTCTTTCAAAAGGGCAAGATAAAGGAGTATCTAAAGAGTAGTAAAAAGTCTTTTAGAAAACTTTTTCTTCCAAGAAGACTTTGAGGTGTCAACATTTCACCAGTTCCATCTTGAAAATCTAATCAGGTGTTAATATTTAACATATTTTTCCTTTGGCCAATCAAATTAGTGAAATTTCAGAAAACATTGTGACAATTTCACTGTTAATATGGAATCAAGAAATGAAACAAAAATTGAGAGGAAGATCCTAAATAATTCAGAGACCAGCTGAGGATTTGCCACTGAGAGTTTCATACCTTGTTTTCCTCTATATTCCTCATGTTTCCTTTTCCTCTCTTTCTCTCTGCCCCTTCCCTTCCTCTGGAAGAGCTGAAAATCTGATGTCAGAGTTTTTTATATTTGTAGTTCCCTCTGTGGAGGAAAGACTACATTAGTGATATCTAGCTCTAACCAGCTGAGCTACTCTATTTCAGAGAGCATTGAAGGAAGCAGTTTGAGTGTCACTGGGAAAGAAATTAAAGATTAGAGGAGAAAGAAAAATAGACTTACCATGTTCATGGGCTATTAGTTTTAGATTCAGATGATGATGTGTGGTCTGGTTCAATTCTGTGACAAGCACGTTTCTTCACATGGAGCCAATTCTGCCCTGTATAACACTGGATTAAATCCATAATAATCATATTGAAGTCAGTAGCATTACTCCAAATTTACACAGGTAAAAAAGCATTGCCTTGTGAGTAAGAGACTGCACTGGAATCCAAGCTCTCTGGATTTTATCCCCAGCTCTGTCACAGGCTTCCTGTGTGTTCTTGGGAAAGTCACTACTGTTTAGATTTTTAAAGGTATTTCGGCACCTAAAGAGGCAGATAGGTGCCTAAGTCCACCACTGGTACTTTTAAAACTGCCGCCTCGCTGGTTCCTAAGTCCCCCTAGGCACCTACTTTCCTGCCCATTAATGCCAAATGTTAAACCTCAGCATCCCAAGCTCTGCTGCTACCCCAGCCTTGAGAAATGGGGCTGATACCTAGGGACAGTCACAGACTTACCTAGCAGTACTTCTGCACAATTACATCTGCCACCTCCTGGCGCTCTTGTTGATATGGAGGTGCCTAAGCAACTAAGTAGCATTTTTAAATTAGGTGGGGGAATGCCCTAACATGCTGTCTGGGGCCATCACATAGACCTGCTCACGTCACGCTTAACACATGGCATTTGGTAGGGCCCAACAGCGGGACTGTGATCCTGTGGGTCCCACAGGACCCGCTACCACAATAGCGGGAATGGGTAAAATGTACTTTGTTGTGGATGAGATTGGGTGACCAAAAAAAACAGACTGCGGTAATTTGTGGGAAAACACTTTCTAAAAAAAATAATAAAGGTTTTAATACTTACATTTAAGTGAGGGATAGAAAGAGATTTGATGTCTATGTTAACAGGAGTTAAAGTCTTTTTTGCAAGGTTTAAGCAAGATTTGTTTTATTCTTTTAGTGGTAAAAATTATGTCCAAATTCTGTTTATATAATATAGTAACCAACTTTTTTTTTTTTTAAGTAGCATGAGGGAAATCTGTTTATCTTGCAGGATCTAAGGTTTTTATGGATGGGAGTGGAATAAAAATGCAAGAAACAATGTGGGAGTGGGTAGGAGTGGGTATTGTGGAGCAGGACGGAAGTGGGATTAAAAAAGTCCCGCACAGGACTCTAGCATCTGGCATAGACCACACCTGATAAGTAACAGCAAAAAGCAGTGCTCAAAAGGTGGCAGTGGAAATAAATGTCAGGTGAGCATGACATAGTGATTGAGCATAAGCCAGCCAGACAGAAACGTGAGTTGGTAGAAAATTTTCAGTTAGACAGAGATAGGTTGTAGGATAGCTGAGCAGGGATGGGTATTGGGGAATAAAACCTTTTTCTCTCATCCAGCATTGCAGTAAGTAGTGGAAATGTCCTTGTAAAATGTAGTGGCTGCAAAAGTTAAAGCTGTTTATGGTTTGTGGAGCTGTTGTTTCAGAGACACAGTTGTTTGTAGGGGCTGGCCAGGTTGCTGTGTGCAGGTTGCTGTGCCTGGGTAAAATGTCCATTTAGGCACAGTGGCACTCATCCTGGCTTTTAAAAATCCCATATATAGGCACTTGCATGGTCCCCATGAGTGAATGGAGTTATTGGTATTTAACTGGCACTTGCCCCAGCTTTAAAGTTCTGCTAAGCAATGGGTCACTGAAGAAGTTCAGCCATGTGCACTGACTGGGACAGCGCCTAAATACCTTTAAAAATCTAGGCCTTGATCTTTCTATACCTCCATTTTTCATTTGTTAAATAGGGATAATATAATATCCTACCCTTTTTTCTGCTTGTCTATTTAGATTGTAAGCCTTTGGGACACTGGCTATTTTAGACAGACAAGTAATTCTGAAATAAACAAGCAAAATTAAGAACAAGCATTTATAGAAACCATAATTTGTTTTAAGGTACGAATCTTACATAACTTCTGCATTATCTGTTTGTATTCATGTTTTGTGTCTCATCTTACATTATAAGCATTAGTGCAAGGACTGTGTGCCTGGAGTCTCTTAGCACTGCCTCAGTACAAGTAATACATAATAATAATAATAGCTTTCTCTGCAGTTTTGTTGTGTACTGCACTTAAAATCTTTGTCACACATTTCAGTTATGCAGGGTTGGGAGCTGAAAGTTCTGCCACATTATTCAAGTCATACACTTTAGATAACTGAGAGCATGAATCTCAAAATAGATCCCTTTACTTCAGTACCTTGACTGTATACTAGTCTTCAGCTGGTTTTTATGTTGTTGATTTGTTTTCTATTATTTCCCCACTCATAATTTCCCAATGGTATCTTTCTGGGATTTTTGTTTGCTTTTTTACTCAAGGCATATCGCACCTAGCAGTGAGGCTTGATTTGAGGGAATTTTATTGCTTAGCTAAATTATACGTACAAATAGTGGTTTCCTACATGGAATATTTTAAAAATAGTACCCTATGGGAGTTGATAATACATATATAACTTCAGCATTTGTGAAATCACTATAGTACTCTGCTTTATAACTCTCACTATTGTGTCTTACAGTGTGCATTGTAACAGCTTGTTCTGTGATCAAGTATTTAATAATCTTACATCTTATAAAAGTATTCTATCCATCTTATTAAAATAGCAATAACCATTAAAAAGTGCTGTGTATATCTTTTTAATATTGCAGTAACCATTAGAAAGATGATCTATATATCTTATTAATATAACTATAACCATTAAACTATTTTAATATTAATAAAAATGTGTAAAATAAATGTCAGCCTTATATACAGCAGTAATGGCTTTTGTGTATACAGTACATCTACTTTAATGTTATCATAAAAAAGGAAATATTGTTCAATAAATATAGAAAAAAGGACATTTTTATACAGTGTGAAAGTAGTTAAAAAAGCCCACAAAAATCCAGCCAGAAAAAAAAACAAGTGTGTGTACAGAAGAATACTGTAGTTATTATAAATATCTACCACAGTTATGCTAGTGACATCAGTGTGATAAATAGAAAACTTGTGTGTTGAATTGCATCTATCTTGCAAAACGGACACTTTCACCTGCACTCTGTCAACTAATCCATCTCCACTGGAATTGATACTAACACTGAAAAATCTCTGATCAGCTTCAAATATGCACTATTTAAATATTGGGACTTGAAGGAGGAGGAGAACGGCCAGAAAAGTTTCCTTTTTTCACTCCCATGTGTGGAACTTCACCCCCCCCCCCAAATTATGATAGCCCATGGCCTTGGAGTTCCAATGTGCAGTTCTGCACCACTGAAGGGCTTAAATTCTGATGTCTCACAAGTCCCAGCTTTCCGGCAAGACAAGCACTTGGTTCTTCTAGCCTTGGAAAATTCAAAATATCAGACTCTGAAATGGTAGCATTGTTAGAGATGGAAAAGCTATTTAAAATGTGTTTAGAAGTTTATAAATTGTATTAGTTATGTTTCCCCCCTTGTCCACATAGATCTATATAGTTGGACTAGTGTTATGAAAGGAGCGTTATTATTTCAAGTGGATAGATACAGAAAATAAAGTACCAATTAAAACATATCTAAAATTAATCCTGAAATATATTTTGTTAGTTAATGCACAACCTATGATTATGTAGGCCCTTATACAAACTCTTATATGCATGCTTAATTTTACTTCTGTAAACTTCTCATTATAGTAAACTTCAGCACATGTGCACATATCTGTAGGGTCAGCACTCACTCATAGCTTTACTGATTAATAGACATATGTGTGTTATATAGGTATATATATACCAAAAAATAGTATTATTGAAGAAAATTAAGAATTTGAAAATAAAATTTTACAGGGAGATGAATATTAAAATATCCTCAGAGTTCATAAGATATCTTAAATATATGGACATGTGTAAAATATCACATTGCCTTTTCCAAAAAGGACCTTACTTTTCAGCAAGATTATCTCCCCCGAAGTGTGACCTTGGGGAAAAGTGCAGAAAGGAACCAGCCAGAGAACGCAGCCTGTTGGAGCAGCTGCAGAAGCTGCTTTGGACATTCAGAGAACTTTCCACAGTTTTGACTGGACTTATCTTTGCTTTGTGCTCATTGGCTGTTTACTCCAACCCTCTCCATCCCGCACAGCCTCTTACTCGGAGCTTGTGTATGCGAAGAGTTTAGTGCATGGTAAGTTGGGATGTCAATCTACACTGCTCTAGCCTGCCGCACACTAGGTCGCCATGTGGATCCTGCTACCGTGCACTAAAAATTCCTTAGTGCTCTTTGAAATAGTGCTCTTTGGAACAGGGACTGTCAGCTACTCTGGGTTTGTGCAGTGCCAAGCGCAATGGGGCCCCGTTCTTGGTTGGTCCTTAGGTACTACCATAACAAACATAATTGTAATAATAATAATATCTGCACATCTCCAGTCTCCTATTGATTACAATAGAGTTCTGGGTGCACTAGAAATGCAGATTTGAGCCCGAAGTAAGCGTATGTGTTTTAATGTTGATATGATTTGCTGATTAACCTTTTCTTTTCCTTTTCCTCTTTATTTTGCTATCAATATTAACAGTATTTTCCCATAATATTATTTAGTTTTTGTCTCTAAGAAGTTATCTAATAAATCATTTGGCAGCATATGACCCTTTGACACTTGTCTGTTTAATTGATTAATATTTATTATTTTTGGTGTGTTACTTGCAGTATCAGGTTAATGAAATCATTTTGAGTCCTGGACAGACAATTTACTTTATATCAGGGGGTAGCCATGTTAGTCTGTATCCACAAAAACAACAAGGAGTCCGGTGGCACCTTAAAGACTAAAAGATTTATTTGGGCATAAGCTTTTGTGAGTAAAAAACCTCACTTTTTCAGATGCATGGAGTGACTTCAATTTACTTTATGTGTACTGTAACTGAGTTTAGTTTTGAATAGAAATTATTTTTACTCAAGGAAATATATACAGTATAAAACCCTTACTTGGTCTTTACCACATTCCTCAGACTAAGTTTAAATGGGGTGGGGGACAGAGGTCCAGACTTCCACAGTGTTCATGCCTGACTTCAGAAAAAAAACAGGAGAGGATCACATTTTAATTTAAAATTAATCACTGCCTCTAGAGCTGAAAATGTTTACAGTTAATGAAGGGAAAGAATGGCCATAGGAATTGTGTGTAACTTTCTGTGCAATACAATGAATAAACAAGTATATATATGCTATAGAATGGGATAAATATTTCAATAAATTAATACTTTTTTGATAAATGAAATAGTTTCAGCGGAAAGAGAGAAACTGATGCTGAGTATTTTATACTGCAATCTGAAAAAGCAGCTGTAATTCTCTGTGTCATGGAATTTTGGAATCCAATTCACAGTGACAAAAAGGTTAAAAATGGTGTAATGATATGTGCTGGTTCAGTTTCACTATGGTATATGGAAATGAAAAAAAGAAGAAAGGTGGACTTATGTAGATACATATTTATTTATAGTAGAATAATGTATGTTAATGTGAACTGCTCTAATATGGAGTCAGAAGTATACTTGTCAATGTTTAAGAAGAAAAGCACATGATACTTTAATAATATGCCAAACAACAGATAACTGCCCTAACATTAAGTTGAACGAGACCTCAATTAATATTTTGGCAAAGCCTAGCAACATATCACTCAGTTGTACTTGTCACAGGTGTGACTGATGTTTAATTATACCAGCTTGACGAAGATGAAAATGCCAAAATCCCATCAGAATAATGATTTATGCACTCTACATATAACAGTTTCGTCTGTTCTGACAAGGTTTCAGTCCACACTGGTACCTTCAATATAAGGAGTAAAAAGGAGTTTGAGAGATGAAAGCAACTTTAAATGTGCAAAGTGCCAAATGGAGTATCATACTAGTGAAGGGGTATTGCTGTATATTACTTAAGAACACCAGTTTGTCACATAGCAATTACGATCTCTTTCAAGAGCATGTTCACAATGGAAATACATCAATTGAGAAAATGGGGAAACAGCAACTGTAGCTGTGGCCAGACCATTGATCTTGAGTTTATGGATTTAAAAAGAAATGTAGCCCATTAGCTTCTCACTCAAGAGCTAGGGCCGGATTGTGATGGCTCTTGTGGGGGAGCAGGTGAGAAGCATCTCCCCCCTGCCCATCTTGTGTGGCTGCACAAGGGCCACTCACGGTAGCAGTCCCTGTGTGTTCAGGCACTGCTTACTGCTGCCCTTTCTTGAGTGGGAGCAGAATTCCAAATAGCAGAGGGAGAAGGAGGAGGTAGGGCCATGACTCTCACCTAACTCCTGCACTGGCTAGGGGAGCAGGGCCAACTTGTTGGGGGACCAATCTGCAACATGTGCATGGAGTGGGTCTAGGAGATGTCATGCCTGCCCAAGGCACTATCTTTCTATTGCTTATACTCTGTTGGAGCAGTTCTCCATCACCCCATAGTCAGGATTGTGGCATAAATGCTATATTCTAGCATCTAATATTTACCTGTATTTCATGGCAGCTGAATGATTACCATCACTTAGTTGTTTAGATAGCACGTTGCACTGTTTAAGTGAAATAAAGTATGGATAAATGGATAAAGTGAGTTAACATCATATCTCAGGATCAGGATCATTTCAGCACCTTTTTTTCAAGATAGGTTCCAGGTTTGCTGCCCTCCTGTATAGTCCTTATGACAATCGATTCTCAGGATTCACTCTAGTGGCCAGTCCTCTCTGCTGTAAATAGAATGCATGTGGTTCACAACTGTTATGCTTTTAGTACTTTAGTGTTGGCACTTTGCACAGTAAATTGAATAGTAATCCGCTATAGTCTAACCTTAAAGTGAAACAACTCCATTGTTGCAGTCCTCCAGGTGCTGTCAGTTGGCTTATGACTAATTGAAAGTTCCTTTTGGTAGCTGTTTCTGTTTCAGTGAACCTATAGATACTTTGAAACACCATTTGAACGCGCATTTTTGATCAAAGACTAATGTCTCTTTCTTTCTCACTGTGTTAGTGTTTTCGGGTTTCTCCCTCTATTCTCCACTGGGCACTTTTTAATAGAATTTGCAGCATTTCATTTCTTATACACCTCTACCCCGATATAACGCTGTCCTTGGGAGCCAAAAAATCTTACCACGTTATAGGTGAAACTGCGTTATATCAAACTTGCTTTGATCCACCGGAGTACGCAGCCCCGCCCCCCCGGAGCACTGCTTTACCGCGTTATATCTGAATTTGTGTTATATCGGGTTGCATTATATTGGGGTAGAGGTGTAGTAGATGACACTGCATTCTTTCTCTTAAATGATAATCCATCACATTCAGTACACTCCTCTCTGAAAACATTGTACTCTAATCATGTGTGTTGCTTTCTTTTTAGCTATCCCTAATTCACGTTGTTACGTTTACAAAGTAAGGTCTTTTGTCAACTGCATCTTACATGTAAACAGCATTTTTGGGTACTGCATTTTCAGGCCACTGAAAATATTTTCTCAGAAAATACATCCACTATATCAATGTTCTTTTGTTTACCAATTTTCATTTTATATTTTTAAGCAATGAGCCAGAATTGATTCACTAGTCCTAGGGTTAACTTTATCTACAGTAAAGCTTCCAATAAATACCAATATATTGTTACTTGTTTGTAACAATGCTGCATCAAACACCTGTTTAAATTTGTATGTGGAAAAATCCTGTATCACGTAGGGTTTTTTTGTTGTTCGTGCCTGTACTGTGTGCATGTTGTTTATAATAATCTCAAACCAAAAATCTCATGGCCAAAATGTCCAAAGCAGCCTACAGCTGAGTAAATATGATCTTAGGTTTCTAGATATATGCATGCTGCAGTCACAGTTTATAGTAAGTTTATATTTAAAAATACCTCATAAAAGGGTTAATAAATTATTAATATATGGTTTAATGAATGGGTAATTAATTGTTATAGAGTCCAACAGATCATTATGTTGCTTTTAACCATGGCCTAAAACCATCTGTAACACCTTCTACTGATATGCTTATAAATATATGTAACATATATATACTACTCATGTCTTAAAGATCCTTAAGGCAGTTATTAATCATGTATTAATGCTTTGAAAGCATAACCTTTATATAATACGTGATCCATGCTACTGTAAGTAGATATCTGCCCATGTTACATGTGTATTTTCCTGTGTAGCATACCTGTAAATAAGTGTAAAAAGCAAAACTCTTTTTGCTGAGTATCTACTATTTTCATTGTTTAGAGGTGATATTTTATGGCCAAGAAGCATTGAGCTATTCAAGATCATTTTAAATAACTGTGAATAGAAAGTTCTAGAAAGAAAAAAAATCAGGGGAACAGTACATGTGATAAATAGTCTATTAACGAAAAACTCAAAGGGTGTGACTTTTCTGTCACACCAGTTTTACACTAGCATTTCTTAATCTCAGTAGAGTTAATCCTGTTTTACACTAGTGTATGAAGGAGCAGAATCATACCCTGTGTCTTTAGATATGGTTTCAGAGAATAGCTTGATATAGTTACACTCCAGCACACTTAGCTTCAAGCAGTTAAGGATTTGGAAAATAAACTAGAATCTCAAATGGCAAAAAAAGATTGGATGCATTTAAAAGGGAAATTAAAATGAATTCTCACTAATCTAATGTGTATCAGTCAGAAGCAAGGAATCCTTTTTCATAGTGAGGTGAACATTTTAGAAAATCCTCAAGATGCTAATCTTCAGGGTTTGGGTTCTAACTGAGGAACTGAAGGTCCTTATCCATAAAATAATCTTTTGGCTATTCTTAAATCTTCATTGGTTATAAAGGGCCAGATTGTGGCTTTGAGGCAGGGCCTGCACCTGAGAGATGGGTGGTGGTACTGTGCTGGAATTGGAGCCTCAGAAGGAATTGCGTTATTCACACAGATGGCATGACTCTATTCACTGAAATTGCCTTTAAAAAATTGTTTTTAAAAGCATGGTAAATTATGTGTAGACAGGGCTTAAAGGATATCTTAAAGATCTGTGACTAGATTTAACATCTACTACTTTTTCTTGTAAGTGGAAATGACATTTTTCACTGCCAAACTAGAAGGGACTGTCTTTTGGGGCTTATTTCTTCCATGTACAGATTAATCATCCAAAAACATGAAAAAATGTGTCCTGTTTCACATGGCTGAGGCTATAATTTTGGCATAGAAATTGTTAGTAAATTTCAAGGCAGAGGTTCAGGAAAAAATGACGAGTCACGGCAATGCCACTCAGGTTTGACCTGTCCACCCCTCCATAGATGAAGTTAGAGGGGTGGACAAGCCAAACTTGAGTGGCACTGTAACCCCCTACTCCAGATCACAGCACCACTTGGTTTCATAGACCGCATTCAAATTCACAATTTCCATGACAAAATGTAGCTGTGGTGATGGTTGACCTAGTAGTTAAGTGAAGACATGCCACTCAGAATGGTCTTCCTCTGTTTCACAATCACAGTTCATCCAGTCTAGTTCAGATAGCGATACACTTTTTTAGTCTTATATTAATTACTGAAAGTTTGCGTCCTGTCAGTAGTCTGGAATTCACTGTTTTTATATTTCATTGTATGCTAGTCTAGGTTGTTCTTTTACTCAGATGTTTTTTTGCATTTGAATTTTAATTGTTGTAATGGTTTAACATTCATATTGCTCAACCAAGTATCTTAAAAGTCTATCTTGGATGTCATCTGATTATCACAGTGAGAAATTCTGACTTTGGTAAGTGATTTCTATATAATTGTCTGTCTGTCCACATGTCTGCATCAACAATCTGATTTCCTCACATGCTGGTCTGTAATTTCAGTACTCCTGTGTGAATGGGTAGTAACTTTTGACTTTGAATTGTTATATCTATTTTTGAGACTTGCCATACTGCTAAGACTTCATAGTGTATGTCCAGTTTGTCCTTTAGTTCATCTGTAAGTGGGAAGGTATTAAAAACAGCTGAAGTCTCCTTGATCAGACACATGAACAATTAATTCAACACTTTCTGACTGCCTCTATTAGTAACACTAAAGAGATTTTAAATCTGTTCTCTTTCACCTCAGTTGATTGTCATGAACATTCCTCTGAAAGTTTAATGTTCCTGTAGGTTCAAACTGATTTATTTTTAGCACAAAAAAATAGAGTACACCCTCTATTGTGGAATAATATTGTACCAGGAAGTACTTCAAATCATAAAGTCTGAGGTTTAGAAAAGCTCAGTTTTACCATTTTTCCTAACTATTCTTTATTTCTGTGAGACTCTAAACTACCTGGTTCTGGCTGAGACCAAAGGCAGAATAAGTGCCAAAATAATGGGGAGGGATAGCGATTCTCCTGTTTCTGATCCAAGTGGCAGCAGAAAGTCCCAGAAAACTCATGAGAAAACCTAGTCTCATAAAGTTTATAGCCCAATTTTATAGCCTTGGATTGGGATAAGGATTAAATACAAACTCCCGGCCAGATTTTCAAAGGTATTTAGTTGCCTAAAGTTGCAGTTGGATGCCAAGTGGGATTTACAAATGCACCCAAGCAGGTTAGGTGCCTACCTCCTATTGATTTAAATGAGAATGAAGTGCCTAATCTGATTAGGAACTTATGAAAATTCTGCTAGGTACCTATCTGCATTTTCAGGCACCTACATGCCTTTGAACATCTGGCCCTCAATCATTTGAGTGTGTATGCAAACTACACTATACTGCCAAACTTTGTTGTGAAAGAACTGTGAAAATTCTGTGTTGGTTTACACTCTCTAAGTTTGAGCGTATGTAGTCAGTCCATCTTCAGATTTGTAGCTACTAGAAGCCATTGTAAGGCTATTAGGTTATACATATTCTTTGACTGCACTGGGAAACCCAGTTGAAAATTATTGTGCTGCTGATCTTTGATACAGCAAGTCCAGTTTTTATGACTGAGGAGCTCCTCTGTTGGAGAGCAGCTACCTTGTCTCACTTCCAGAATGTTAAATTTTCTCTGGATGCACGGGAGGGTTAATCACTTAAGGAAAGCTACTGCCATATTTGTTTAGATGGGCTATATGCTGTGTCTGTTTCCTCCACAAATATTGTACTGTGGAAGCAGAGATACCCACCATCAACAGGGCAACTGTTTGCTGTGCCCAAAGTGGATGAAGCTTTGGAAGGGGGAGGAAAGAGAGAGAGTGTCCTGGCTGATTTTCATTCTTTCCTACTGCCTCACAGCTTCTAATTGTCAGTAGTTATCGTAGCTGGTTCTCAGATTCTGTCTATGTATATCTCTCTTGCTTATAATTAGAGAGGAGTTAGGAGAGCAGGTAACAGGCTGTAGATATAAAACATAGCAGCATTTCCATCCACTGGGCTGCTATTCAAGACAGTTTTGTCACAGGCACCAAAAATGCTATCTCCTGAAGTTAGTTTCCTTTGTTTCTCAGGGCTTGTCTACACTTACTAGGGGATCGACAAGCGCGATCGATGCATCGGCAGTTGATTTAGCGGATCTAGCGAAGACCTGCTAAATTGACCACAGGTCGCTCTCCTGGCGACTCCTGTACTCCACTGGATCGAGAAGAGTAGGGAGAGTTGACGGGAGAGCATCTCCCGTCGACATTGCATAGTGCAGACCCCGCGGTAAGTAGATCTAAGTTATGTTGATTCAAGTTACGCTATTCACATAACTCAAATTGCATAGCTTAGATCGAATTTCCCCTGTAGTGTACACAAAACCTCAGAAGCAGGCTCTGCTAATAACCAACTGAGGTTATTACTAAATAAATTGTGTATCATATGTCCCTCTGTTCTGGTGTCTAACCACACTATTACTAGAGGTTTCTTGTTACTGGTAACCATCTTGCTCTCTCTTTTGTTCATTCCATTTATTCAATTATGTCACCATAAGGTTTTCTTTCTTACCACATTTGACTGTGTCCATCCCTTGCTTAGATGGGAAACATTAATTAAATGTAGTGTCCCATTGTCATCCCTGTCATTTTTCTTTATGGGAGACACTAGTATTATGGGTGGCCAGGGCCAGGTACAACTAAGGTAGGAGGCTTAGGTTGTATTTCTGACCTTGCAGTTAACCTGATTCTGATGTTAGATATTTTTCATATGTGCACATGAAAGGTGACTGATACTGTACTACCCCTTCTTATTCAACTAAAAAAAAAAATGGCAAGAAAGGCATGTTTTTTTCAGGGAACTCATACTACTATACAAAAGTGGGGGTGGAGTATAGAGACTCCCACAGGTCTATCCCCAACACATCACTCACTTTCAGTACTTGGCTACAGTATTTGTTGTTTTTGTATGTTAGAATTTGAATCCAGTCTGGAATTGGATTACCAGTGCCACATGCATTATCAATGATGATTGAAATAGTAGACAGCTAGACACTTCTGACTGGGAATCTGGCTCTGAAGCAAACCATAACAGAGGTGCACATGTGGCCTCTTAGTCACTTCAATTCTTGCCCATCTGTGTGGATGTCCTTATGCTCACTCACAAGTTAGTCAGGCTTGCACTAGGGTCCTGCAAAATATTTTTGAAACTGGCAGTTTGCATTATACAAGTGCCAGTTCTGCAGGTAATCCTCCTTACATTTGATCACATCTGTTCAGTTATGAGCCAAAACATAATAATGAACAGTAGAAAAAAGCAATAGTTTACAGGCACTCAACCCTTGCTCAAGACAGTTTGCATAGCAGGTGGTATTTGAGAGTGCTATGCAGAGGACTTGCGGTGTCAACTTGAATGCAATAGAAAAGAGCTGACTACATCCACTCTGTAAGAGGGAGCAACAGCATGCTGTATAAGGATAGATAAACAGGAGGCAAAGTAAACCACAGGAAAGTCAGCGCCCACAAGCTTTCTTGTTTGTCATGAAAAGTGAGGAAGCAATTAAAGGGACATTACATCTGCTGATCAACAACTTGGTGTTAAATGACCTCTCATGTGGGACAAAGGGATTGTATTTAGAGAGAACTCTTATTATATGTGTGGTGCATTGAAAACTGTATTAACATTGTAAGCTATCACTTTAGATGCTCAGGGTTTTTCCTGGTGCTGCTTGCTCTGTAAGGAAGCATGCCATCTGGCTCTAACTGGCAGCACTCACTCTGCAAAGATCCAGCCTAGGTCAAATTGTAGTGAGATGTATCTGTTCTGCATTAGGGAGCAGCCTGCTTTTTCTCTCTGTTTTTGATAACTGTATGTTAGAGTTCTGAATTTTAAGACATACAATAGTGTTACGTTGCAATCTTCCTGAAAAAGCATTTTATGTTTTTAATCTAATGTCTCCGTTTGTATGCCATTAACATAACAAAATGTAGATCATTTTAATCTCTCTCTTACCCAGTTTCAGTGTAAAAAGTATATCACCAAGGGCAAGTTCTACTCTCTGCTAGTTACCTGCCATGCCCACTGAAATCAGAGGACCAGATCTAGATTTCTGTTACATCTGTGCAAATCCAGAGCAATTGCACAGAAACCAATGAAGTTACTTCCAATTTACCCAGGTGAAAATGAGATCAGATTCTGGCCCAATGGGAGTTGCATGCATATAACTGAAGATAAAGCTGATCTTGAAATATTTAGCAAATAATGTAATTTTCCCCTAAAACTTCCTCTTCCCCCAATAATCCGACCATAGTGCATAAGTGGTTCCAAGGACTTTGCATAAGCCCTGCACAATTGGGTGAATTTATTGACCTTCTGTCATGACATATATATTCTTCTTTCTTTCCATAGATGCAACTCTCTTTAATGTCAGTGGAAGCTCCTAGATGCTTGCCCAACAAGTATATGGCATATATTTTCACCGGTGAGGTTGCCTTGTCCCCTGGTTGTAATACTAACACCTCAAATCTCCAATGATTAGCATTCCTTATTTGTATGTTTTTGATTTAATATAAATATATTGAGATTTAAAAAAACAAAAACTGGTCATCACCCCACTTACAATTATAATTTTACCTATTTGGATGGCGTACAATGACATTGAATGTGACACATTGCCCTCGGAAGCTCATAATTACAGTAATAATCTTCAACTCCTTCATCCTACTTTGGGAAAAATACCTAATAATCTTTTAACTACCTTAAGGAGCTTTAAGAACTTTTTCCAACTAGAAGCTTCTTAATCTGAGTTTTATATAACAAATCATCCTTTTTTAATTGTCTTAATCTTTATTCTGCCCAGTGAGAGCAGACATGTCAATCAGTCATTATATCCATTTATAAAATAGACATTATGAAAGGAGAAACTTAATTGACTTTATCAGGTATTCATCCCCATATTTTTCAAAGGCACTTTATAAAGGTTAGAATGATACCAGAGAGCAAGTTTCTCTCATAGGAAACCTATACTTCACAGCCTTCTGCAGGAGTTGATCTAGTTTCCCTGAACAGCAGCCATGAGGTCTGAGAGCATCCAGTAGACTCTTGGGACATTCCAAAGCCTGCAGTCAGTGGAAAGCCCGAACAAAAGGTTTCTTTTGTGCGGCTATAAAAGTGACCAGGTTTCAGTAGGGTCAAACATCCTTACCTTAGTTTTTCTTAGTGCACAATGTGGCTGACCATATTTTAGCTAACTGATTCTTCTGAGTGGTTTTCTATGTAGCCCATGGTACAGTATTCGTAGTCTCAAGGTAACAAAGGTGGAGAACAGCAGTGATAAGATTTGCCTGTAAAAGGAACAGGCAGGGTTTCACAGTCATCTGAAAATGAATGAAGGCAGTTCTGGGACACTTGTAATTGAAGCATGTCTCAATCTTTTAAACCTGGCAGAGTTATTAGAGAGGGCTGCATACAGTGTGATCTGGAGGTGGGAGGGGAAAGGGGCAGTTTGCCCTGATCCCCCCCATTGAGAGCCCTCCCTCCCCCCGAAACTGAGTGGACTTGTGACCTAGTGCCTGGGATCGCAGTGCCACTGAGGTTTGGCCCAGCTGATGGATGGAGGGGTGGTCAGACCAAATTTGAGTGAGTGGTGTTGCAACTTGATGCAAACTTGAGTGGCATTGCAACCCTGTGCACCAGGTCTCAGTGCCACTCACTCAGATTTGGACCGTCTGTCCCTCCGTTATGATGGAAAGGCAATCAGGACAAACCTAAGTGGAGCTATGACCCCGTGCACCAAGTTTCAATGTCCAGAGCAAGGACCGTTCCTGAAGGACAAAACCCACGACTGCAGGGTTAGTGCATGACAGGCCCGCTCTCCAACTTCTCCCCTTCCAAGACTTTCCCTCAGCGGGAATTTTTTTGGAAGAATGGCAGGGTCTCAGTTTCAGATCTTGCCCAGGGCCAAGTGTGGACCTTGCTGAATATTGTCACCATTATTATATCTAATAGTCTTGGAGCCTCTTGTAGAATTGTGGGAGTTGCAATGTAGGGAGTCAAACATAAGGCATTTTAGATTATATCATTTTAGTGCTAACTAGCTCAGTAAAATCAACAGATTATTTTATGTAACTTTTTAATGAACTTTTATTGAAACATAAATTTACAAAAAAAAAATGAAGCACTCCCCTTGTCTCAATTCTTCCCTAATACCTTACTACATAAATAAAATTTCTTATATCTACCACAGGGCATGGAGTTCTTGGGTATATTGTTAAACAAAGGACTAAATATATAGTTAAAGACAATATCATTCCAGTAGTCCAACCACCCATATGGAGTAAATTAATGCTCAATTGTGGGGTTGAACCCAAACTGTCAAAGTGATAGCAGTTCTGCAGCTGAATTACTTACTTAGTATGCTTCACTTAAAATTTCACTGACTGACTTTAAAATAATTCAGCACATGATCAAACCTTTTTATGGGAAAGGAAAAGTTAAAATAGATCAGAAGCTCATAAAACAAAAGGTGGCTCTAGGCTTCTAAATATAGCAGTGTATTGTATTGCAAATTGCCTCCCTGTCTTGTACCTACTGAGTCACTTCTTACCTAGATACATTTAAAAGGTCTAGACATTTTAAATTTTAATCCAGTCCTGGTTAGTTGCCCCAAAGAAGAAAATACTAAGCTTAATGTTAAAGTACAGATAAGATGCTTGGGTGAGTGCATATATGTTGATATACATTTTGCCCAGAACTAACCTATTGTTCCACCTAAAACAATGCTAAAATAAAATTGCAGGATAAGTTAATTAATTGGGAATTGGTTGGGATTACTCACGCATTTATATCTGGAGGATTTATCAGCTGTCATTTTAGAATGAGTTCAAGTTGTCTTGCTTGTCAAAAGCACAGGAGCCATCTTCTAGGGCTCTTTCAATACCAATTTTTATCTTTCTCTCAGGTAGCCACAAAATTGTATGCAATGTTTTTTGGACTACTTCTACTTGTGAATCTCATTCTCTTAAAACAGAGGTGGGAGTGTGAATTTACTGTGCTTTAATGAGAGATCATGGCTATTCCAAAATATTGGAAAATGTTACAAGATCTGCTTGAGAATCTAAAATCAATCTATTATACTCTGTCCCCATTTTTCAAATGTGGTGTATTGAAATATGATGTTACTAGAAGTGTGGGAATCAAAGTGGTAAATTTATCACAGGTTATTGGCAATATCCTAATAAAAAATTGGTCACATATTATAGAAATGGCATGGCATTATCATTTGCCAGTAGCCAGCACATTTTTTCTTCAGTGAACTGGTCTACCAAGAATTAAAAAAAAAAAAAAAAACCCACCAAAAACAAAAGAACAAAACCAAACAAAAAAACAAAAACAAAATACCTGCAGTTGCTCTGGACTGTGTAAGGAGATTGATCCTTAGGGGATCAAAAAGGAAAAGCACTTTTTGTCCACTGTTTAAAAAGTGGCATATTGAATGGTGGAGATAAATATAGCTGAACTGCTTGGTAATAACAACCAGAATGTAATTAAATTTAACATCCTTGTAGGGATGGGAGAAATATCAAAGAAGCCTGCCACAGTAGCATTTAAGTTCAAAAGGGGGAACTACGCAAAGATGAGGAGGCTAGCTAAATGGAAATTAAAATGAACAGTCACAAGAAAGAAATGCCTGCAAGCTGATTGGAAATTATTTAAGAACACCATAACAGAGGCTTAAATTATATGTATATCCCAAATACAAAACAAACTAAAACAATTAAGAGGACCAAAATCCATTTCCCAATAGCTAAACAACAGAGTAAAAGAGGCAGATAAAGACAAAAAAGACATCCTTTAAAAACTGGAAGTCAAATCCTACTGAGGAAAATAGAACGGAACATAAACTCTGGTAAGTCAAGTGTAAAAGTATAATTAGGAAGGCTAAAACAGTTTTTTGTGTATTTTGCTAGTTGCTCTTGAAATTCTAACAGCATCTTTTAAGTATATCAGAAGCAGGAAGCCTACCCAAACAATCAGTGGGGTCACCGGACGATCGAGGTGCTAAAGGAGCACCCAAGTAAGACAAGGCTGTTGCGGAGAAGCCAGATCAATTCTTTTCATTGCTCTTCAATGCAGGGGATGAGAGACAGAGTCCCACACCTGGGTTAGTCTTTTTAGGTAAGAAATCTGAGGAACTGTCCCAGATTGAGGTGTTAATAGAGGAGGTTTTGGAACTACTCAATAAATTAAATAGTAGTAAGTCACCAGGACCATATGGTATTCACCCAAGAGTTCTGAAGGAACTTAAATATGAAACCGCAGAACTACTAACTAGTATGTAACCTACTGCTGAAATTAGCCTCTACCCGATGATGGCAGATAGCTAATGTAATGCTGCTTTTTAAAAACTGTTCCAGAGGCGGTTCTGGCAATTACAGGCTGGTAAGCCTAACTTCAGTACCAAATTGGTTGAAACTATAATATAGAACAAAATTATCAGAGACATAGATGAACATGATACGTTGGTGAGGCGTCAACACAGCTTTTGTAAAGGGAAATCATGCTTCAACAATCCTTTTAGAATTCTTTGAGGGTGCCGGGTGGGGGGTCAATAAATGTGTAGACAAAGGTGATCCAGTCAACATTGTGTACTTGAACTTCCAGAAAGCCTCACCAAAGGTACTTAAGCAAAGTAAGGAGATATGTGGTAAGAGGGAAGGTCCTCTCATGGATCAGTAAGTGGTGAGAAGATGGGAAATAAAGGGTAGGAATAAATGGTCACAGTGGATAGAGGTAAATGGGGGTTCCCTAAAGATTTGTGCTGGGACCATTGCTGTTTAACGTATTCATAAATGATCTGGATAAAAGGGTAAACAGTTAGCTGGCAAAATATGCAGATGATACAATATTACTCAAGATAGTTAAGTCTAAAGCAGACCATGAAGGGATCTCACAAAACTGGGTGATTGGGCAAGAAAATGACAGATGAATTTCAATATTGAGAATTACAAAGTAATGCACATTGGGAAACATATCCCAACTATACATGCAAAAGAAAGAGATCTTGAAGTTAGTTTGGGTAGTTCTTTTAAAACATTGCTCAATGTGCAGCAGCAGACAAAAAAGTGAACAAAATGTTAGAAACCCTTAGGAAAGGTATAGATAATGAGACAGAAAAATCATAATGCCACTATATAAATCCATGGTACTCCCACACCTTGAATACTGTGTGCAGTTCTGGTTGTCCCATCTCAGAAAAGATACATTAGAATTAATGTTATTTACTCCTGCTCATAACACAAGAACTAGGGGTCACCAAATGAAATTAATAGACAGCAGGTTTAAAACAAACAAAAGGAAGTATTTTTTTCACACAACGCACAGTCAACCTGTGGAACTCCTTGCCATAGGATGTTGTGAAGGCCAAGACTATAGCAGGGTTCAAAAAAGAACTAGATAAATTCATGGAGCATAGGTCCATCAATGGTTATTAGCCAAGATGGACAGGGATGGTGCCCCTAGCCTCTATTTGCCAGAAGCTGGGAATGGGCAACAGGGGATGGATTACTTGATGATTACCTGTTCTGTTCATTCCCTCTGGGGCACCTGGAATTGGCCACTGTCAGAAGACAGGATACTGGGCTAGATGGACCTTTGGTCTGACCCATTATGGCTGCTCTTATGTTCTAAAAATACAGAGAAGGGCAATCGAAGTGATTAGGGCTATGGAACAGCTTCTGTATGAGGAGAGGTTAAAAACATTTGGACTGTTCAGCTTGGAAAAGAGAAAACTAAAGGGGGATATGATAGAGGTCTATAAAATCATGAATGGTGTGTTATTCATCCCTTCACATAACACATGAATTAGGGGTCCCCCAATTAAATTAATAGGCAGCAGGTTTAAAATAAACAAAAGGAAGTACTTCTTCACACAACCTATGGACCTAATTGCCAGGGGATGTTGTGAAGGCCAAAAGATTTTTTTTTAAAGAGTTGTATAAGTTCATGGAGGATATGTCCATCAATGGCTATTAGTCAAGATGGTCAGGGACGCAAGCCCATGCTCTGGGTCTCCCTAAACCTCTGACTGCTAAAAGCTAGGACTGAATGGCAGTAGATGGATCACTAGATATATTGCTCTGTTCTGTTCACTCCCTCTGAAGCATCTGGCACTAGCCACTGTTGGAAGATAGGAAACTGGGCTAGATGGACCATTGGTCTTACCCAGTATGGCCATTCTTATGTTCTTATAAAGACATAAAATACAATTCCTAACCAAATTGTTATAATTGCAAACTTTCCATGCTACAACCTGAAGGAGGCAGGAAGGAAATTCTACATGCCCCTCCCATCCTCCTTTGGTTTCTGGCCTAAAGGAGAGAGCAAGTGTCATGAGCTTCCAAATACCCTCTGGGACAGAGTAGCTGTAAGGAAAGCAAGCTCTAAGGCCATGGTTATTAGGGAATCTTCACAAAGAGACGGCCACTCTGTGCTGCTGCCGCCTGCAGTATGGCAGTATGATTCCTTGGGAAGTTTATGTTATGATCTCTTTCTCATTCCTGTGCCATTCCTGTTCTGCATGGGGGCGGGGAGATGCCATTAAGGTAAATTAATGCTGTTTCCAGTGTTATTTACTATCCCACAGAATTCCTTTTGGAATTTCACTGAGGTTTGATGATAGCATACCCCATAGAGCAACTGCTTCCAGTTCTGTCCTCCTCCTGCCCTGACATACTCTCTCTCTCCCCCCTCAAAGCTGCAGATCTGCAAATATGTGATGTAAGCTCAGGAAGAGATTGAACAATCAACAGATCATCTGCTCTTTTGTTTTGCTGCTAAGACATTTCCACCACTTGCTAGTCTCCTCTACTCACCTCTGGGCTGTGAAGCAAAATGGGGAACATCTGGCTCTCAGGATGGGTGAACTCATTAAGGATAAAAGTAAGAACTATCTTACTTAATCTTCACCCCAAACCTGGACATTATTGAGGTCTGAAACATTTTATTAGGTTCTGTCATAAACAGATAGTTAAGGGTTAATACCTCTTTTACCTGTAAAGGGTTAAGAAGTTCACCTAGCCTAGCTGACACCTGACCAGAGGAACCAATGGGGGAACAAAATGTTTCAAAAGGAAGGAGGGAAGTTCCCTTTGTCTGGGTCAGTTTCACTTTTGATGGAGTGGGAAAGCTCCAGAATTCAGCCACTTATCAAGTAGTGAGTATTAGTGAAGGGAATAAATAGGTTTATGTTTATTTTTGTTTGTAACTTGTCTTGTGCATTAGGGTAATAATCAAATTGGGTATTCTTTTGTGTAACTAAGTTTTGCCCAGGGGAACATCCTCTGTGTTTGGAATCTGTTGTCTGTGAGAGTAGCTGGTATGCTAATCTCTCCCAGAGGTTTGTCTTTCACCTTTCTTTTCTTTAATTAAAAGCCTTCTTTTTAAGAACCTGATTGATTTTTCCCTGTTTTTAAGATCCAAGGGGATTGTGTCTGGACTCACCAGGGATTGGTGGGGGGAAAGAAGGGGGATGGTTAAATTCTCCTTGTGTTAAGATCCAAGGCGTTTGGATCAGTGTTCACCAGGGAATTGGTGGAGGAGTCTCTCAAGGCTACCCAGGGAGGGAAAGGTTTTTTGGGGGAAGACAGAGTTTCCTAAATAACTCATAAATCATCTGGGTGGTGGCAGCCAGACCAGATCTAAGCTGTTAATTGAGCTTAGGGGTTCACATGCAGGTCCCCACATCGGTACCCTAAAGTTCAGAGTGGGGGTGAAACCTATGATAGGTTCTAATTGTTGTTTGTTTATTTTTATGTTTGCCTGTCTCTGTACTTCCTGGATTTGGACGAGATCAAAAGCTTAAGGCTTGTGAGTGAAATGCTAAACTGAGATATCACAAGAGAGCTAGTCCTGTTGGCATTTCTGACCCAACTAAAAACAGATACTATGGGAAATCACCTGAAAGTCAGATCTCTTGATATTTCCAATCTGCTTTCCAGACTTAGGGCCCTATTTTCTTCGATTTATTCAGTGGAATTTCAAAGCACAGAAAAACTGCAGGATTAGGCCCAAAAGAGGTTCAGATAAGCTGCAAATGTAATCATTCACACTTTTCTGTGCTTATCAAAACTGAGCTGAACATTTGAACTGTTTGAGGTTCACCCTTCACTAACGTGGAAGAAATGAAATCAGCCTGGCAATGAAAGAAGCCATCTGCCACCTCAGTCAGTAATGCTACATGACCTTCCATTGTTATATTATTCTCCATGTAGATTTATATTTTAATATTTCATATGGCAACAGCACTGCACAAAGAGTCAGTGGAATTCATTAGTCAGCTTGTATAATTTTGTAAAAAGAATAATTTTAAATTTAAACTCCACTTGCAGCTTGAATTCCTGCTCATTCCTGTCACAGGGTTTAAGCACTAGGAGAAAACTACAGTGCTGCATGCTCCTGTCAGACAAGTACTGTATGCCATATTCTTTCTAAATAAAGAATCGTTTTTCATTTAATAAATGGCAAAGGTCAGTATTTTGTGCGGTAAATGGCTTAAAATGTAAGAATAGCTGATAGTGATTTAAGACGACCAGTAATTGCAGTTGATTATAGGGCAGCATCAGTTCCCCTCTAGTTAAGGTTGAGAAACCCTTTCTTTTTAAAGGATGACTCTTTTAAGTGTTCTAAAATTAGCAGGGCTACTCAAAGTGCCATGAAACTTGATGTGCTCAAGAAGGTGTAGGGTAGGGCTAGTGATCCAAATTTGAGGTCATTGGGGTTTCTGAGATACAGCCCCACAGCAAAGCAAAATAATAATAATAATGCATAATCCACCTTTTGTTAAGTTTGAGTTTCTACCAATGTGTTTTGCACACACCTGGGCAGTGGTGCTAGAACAATTTGTATAGTGGCGGTGCGGGCAGCCATTGAACCAAACTATAAACCCTGCATATGATAGAAACCACTTCAAGCCAGGGGGTATGGCAGCACCGCCAGCACCTGTAGTTCCAGCACCTATCCACCTGGGGCTTAAACTATGGCTCTTATTGGGCCTAAAGCTAGTGTATGGCATTCACTACCTCTTTGGGAATGCAATATTGAAAATGTTATTTAATAAACAATAAAGCTGTACAAATTGGCTTGAGCCTAATGCCCAGACTCCAAGTGGATTACAGTGTGCATGTGCAGCAGAATACCCAAGAGGGTTGCTAGCCAAGCAGTTTTTACATGAACTGGATAGTGTAAAAGTTATGTAAGTGGGTTACTCATTTGCATAAATCTGAGACTAGATGAATGGAATAATATGCATTAGCTGGGGAAGTAGCGAGGATCTTTATTTTGTCTGATACTAGTGTTCTTTTTTTTGACATCCCTGTTCCAGTCCTGTCACCCTAATTACTGAAAAAAATTATCCTGTGAGGTTTAAGGGCTTCTCCCACTTAGACCAAATTGCCTTTTATATAAGAGTAAGTAAAAATGTTGCATTGTGTCACTGTATTTAATATGTCTGCAGTAACAAATCTAAAAGCATTTTGCAAATTCAAAATATAATGCCAAGTCCCTTGCCCACACAATATTCCTTTTTACTCTTTTAAATTGTTTCGTGATTTTGTGTTTATATAAGGTCACAGATTGTACTTCTGGGGGAATTCTGTACCACTGTGCATGTGCTGAATTCATGCCCCCCACAGATTTCTTTGCTTCCCCGCAGAAAAATGATTTTCTGACAGGAAAGCAAAGGGAAACCGCAAGAGTTGTCATGTGCTGCTCCCCAGCTGTGCGGGTGCATTGTTTTGGGCTCCCAGAGCAGCCAGTGGAGTGGTAAATCACTGTGGGGGTGGGGCTGGGGACGCCCCAGCCAGTGGCTCTTACCCTGTGCCAGGCTCAGCTATTAGTCCAGGCTGGGCTGGGGAGGACGGGACTTCCTCTTTCCCTGCAAGGAGCGGCCATGGCTGAATCAGACCCACCCCCAGAAACCTCTCTGGCTGCAGGAAGCACCACACACACACACCCACTTCCTGCCCCCATCTCTCCTCAGCTGTGTGGGGGGGGGGCAGGATCACTGTATGGGGAGCTGCTTCCCCATCCACCCAACCCCCATGCATCCAGATTGCACCGCCAAGCCTCACCCCCTGCACCCAGAACTCCCGCCACTGGCCTCCCTGTACCTGAACCCACACCCTGACAAGCCTCACCCACTGCACCCAGACCCCCCCCACCAAGCCCCATCTCCCTGCATCTGGACCCCATCTCTGCACCCAGACTGCTCCCTGCACTCAAACCCCCTCCCCAACAAACCCCAGCCCACCTGCACCTGGAGCATCTTGACTAGCCCACTGCACCCAGACTCCCGCCCCACTGAACCCCACCAAGCCAGCACCCGCCCCCCCCCCCCCGATGATCCCTCCACACCTAGATGCCTTCTGCTGAGCCCCAACCACCTTCACCTGGACCCCCTTGCATAGTCTCATTGTGTCTGCACCTAGAACCATCCCCCCTGCCAACAAGCCCCTGTTCATCAAGATCTAACTCTGACCTCCAACCCCCACAAAGCCCCCCACACTCAGATTGCCCCACACAGAACCCTATCAATCCACGATCAACACTGGATCTCCCTACTGGGCTGAGTCTGCCTGCCTAAACCTAGTGTGCTTGGAATGGAGGGGCAGGGCCCCATGGTGTTTCTGGGACAGTCCTGGTCCTTGTGCTGTGTCAGAGTCGGGTGCAACTTTACTGCCGAGTCTGTGTCCAGGGGATGGGGACAGGACTCAGGGTGATCTCCTACCTCTGTGTACTCAGTGGCCTGTGCTTCCCACTGCCATGCTGGAACCGCCACATTTATTTATTGACAAAAAATGCAGAATTTTAATTTTTTTGGTGCAGAATACCCTCAGGAGTAAGATTGTCAGCAGTGGAGTCTGATGTCTTCTGTTTATCTGCAGCAGGAGGAGGTTACGGGCCCTGCCCAACCAAGTTACCTCAATACTAAATTAAAGGAATCATGCTTGGAGGTAAATGCAGTCAATCATCATATCCATTCAGTCTTTTTCATGTGTGCTGACAAGGTTGTCAATTGTTGTGATTATGGTTTGTCATACCAACACTTGTCTACTGGAAACTGGACTGAAACTACTAAACTCATTTTACATAGTCATTGAACAGCCTTATGATGATAACTTTCACTTCTGTTTTACAGTAAGATCTATTTTAGTGTATTTTTTTCTTCCAAATGTGTGTGTGTGTGTGTGTGTGTATAATCTCCTTCCACACACAAGTTTCACTCTTGAGGGTAATGTATTTCTTGAGAGGTCATAATGCATAGTGAGTCAATCCTATGAAGAGCTTTGAAGGACCGAAACCTTGAATTCCATGGGGACCCAGTGAAGAAAGCAGGACATTGGGTAATGTGCTTTTGGCACCCTCTGTTGTATACTGGATAATTTGCTTTGTTCTGAACCAACTGTAGCATTTTTAAGGTCATCAGCATCTTTCCTAAGTAGACTATATTACAATAATCACATCTAGAGGTTATGAATATATAAATCGCCTTGACTAAGTCCAAATCTAACATGAAGTTGTGCAGTCTCCTTGACAATCGTAGATGAAAACGTGTATTTCATGGCTGTAGCTGTTTTGGTACCCAGGCACAGGAGAAAACAGGAGCCTAAGAGAACACTGAGACTGCAGGGAGTCCTAACAACCTGAGGGTGGACATTTTCAGTGGAGGGTTGATGTTATAGAGAGTAGTGAGTTTTAACTGCTCCCCTTACCTCACCATTATCACCTTAGTTTCTTAGGATTCAGTTTTAGCCCGCTGTTTTCACTGAGTTGCTTATCCTAACCAGGATTTTGGATAGCTAGGAGATGGTTCTTTTCCCCTCTCTTCTGAAGGTGATGTAGATTTGGTTATCACGTGAAAATTCCTGACATTTTAGTCTGTTCCACAGCTGACATAGCTCTTCACTATTCAGAGCTGGTAGCCCCATACTTCCCATTCAGATGCCCCTTATCATTTTTTTATGACTTTTTTTCAAACTTTAACCAGTTGAGATGAAATTTTTCATGCTTGATGTCTGCCTTATACTATTATTTTTTTTTATTATTTTATTTAAAAAAAAAAATCAGCCAGAGCTGTTCAGCCATTTCTGAAAACAAGGCTAGAAAAGGGTTTCTCTGGGTGCAGCACACCTCCTGAGGAGTGTCTAGTCAAGTTCATCTGGGCCTTAACCGAACTTGTCACCTTTGGTCGAGGGGTATATTAGAGCTGCCCACTGGCTGGCCAGCTCTGTACCATTGATATCAAGTCCTCCCTCTGTCTCTTCCACAAGAGGGTGATGAGGTTGGTGCTTTGGTAGCAATGGTTATGGGTTGTCCTGTTGGTGTATGCTGATGACATGCTCTTTGTGGCCCAGGAGCTGGGATACCTGGCATGGATGGAGGCTTGCTAAGCCATCTGCTTGGTGACCTACTCTGCCTGCCTCAACCGGGTCAAGAATTCTGGCCTGACAGTGGGGAACAGGAACTATGTTGGCTCCCTCCCACCCACACTCTGTGCCATCCAGTGGGGCACATGTCCACTGCTCTATCTGGGAGTGTACCTTTCTGCCATCAATCTCTCCCCCCGGAAAATTGAATTGACCTAGATGCTAGTATGTCTGACAAGTTGCAGAGGTGGATGGGGCTGTTCCTGTGCCTTTTGCTTCTTGTGAGAATGCTGGTGATCAACCAGCTGATCCTGTCCATGCTGTGGGACTGGTTCAACATGTTGAGCCTTCCCCCAGGAACCCTAGCCAGCCTCCTGAAGATCCTGGAATTTTTCTGCATGGGGCTGCACTGGGTCTCTGTGGGTGCCCTGAACCACCTCCTGAGGGAGGGTGGACAGGGACTGTTCTGAATCTGCAGCCAGGTCCATACTTTAAGCCTCCAGGCCTTGCAGAGACTCCTTTACAGAGTAGGTAGTCCGGCCTGGAGCCTGCTGTCTCATGCCTTCCTGCACCATCTCAGAGGGCTCTGGTATGACCGGGCAGCTCTTTTATCTGTGCCTGAAAGGTCTCCCCTGAGACATCTCTGTGCTGCCATCCTTACACCAGGACCTCCTCAGGACCTGGAGGCCAGTCTCAGTGACCAGGTCTGTAGTGGCTGCCAAGGGGGCGGACCTCCTCACAGAACCCCTATTACAGAACCACCATCTATGTATGCAGATGGTGGAATCACCCTTTGTGTCCTGGAAGATGGTCTTGGCTGGTATCATCAGATCCTCCTGGACTTTGATTGGAGAGACGGGGTGGACTCCATAGTGTCCAGCCGGTGCATGGGGCTGTTCACCCCACATCTTTCATGTGCTCCAGGAGGTGAGGGCAGCCTTCTGGTTCTCTTGATTTTCTTGAGAGAGTCTTGCAGGAGGGTGCTTCCCATCCATCTCTCACCGCTGGCCCTCCAGAACTCGACATCAGGCCACTGCCCTGCATGCCTCCACAGCCACCCCTAAATGCCACCTGAGTTGACTGAACATCCAGCTGATTTGCCTCTTAATTGTACCCAGGGAACATCTGTACACACTCGTCCTTTATACCATCCTCTTCCTCACACTCTTCCCACCTCGACACTGAGTGGTGTGGGATCTGCTGTCAACTGAGGAGGGCAGGGAACCCGGTGGGCCAGTCTGTACTCCATTCTGGTTCAATGGTCCCCTAGTGATATTATTTGGTGGCCCCTCCACTGAGCTGTGAGCATGGGCATGTACCTGGCGCAGTTCACCAACTCCTCCAACACTCGACCCTTCTGCGGTGAGAGGGAGACCCTGGCGTACATCACTTTGCAGCCTTTCTTTCAGCTCCTCCAGAACATAATAATGGCTATATTGGGTCAGACCAAAGGTCCATCTAGCCCCGTATCCTGTCTTCTGGCAGTTGCCAATGCCAGATGCTCCAGCGAGAATGAGCAGAACAGGGCAATTATTGTATATCCATCCCCTGTCATCTAATCCCAGCATCTGGCAGTCAGAGTCTGAGACACCGAGAGCATGGGGTTGTATTCCTAACCATCATGGCTAATAGCCATTGGTGGGCCTATGCTCCATGAACTTATCTAATTATTTTTATTTATTTATTGAACACAGTTATAGATTTGGCCTTCATGCTATCCCTAGCAATGCGTTTCAATGAGTACTTGTGTGAAGAAGTACTTCCTATTGTTTGTTTAAAACCTGCTACCTATTCATTTCATTGGGTGACCCTTACTGAGGTACTGGCTGCACTTCTCTCTGCCCTTCCTCATTGAAGGACACCCCATCTGTGGCCCCACAAAGTCAGAGGACCTCTTTGTCAACCTCCTCCTTTTTGCTGGCCAAGATGGCCACCCATCATACCTGGAGGGGGAAGGTGGATGGAGTGGAGGGTGCTCTGTGACTGTGGGGCCTGTTTCTGATCCCTTATCCAATCATGCTTCTTGGCAGAATTCCTCTGGGCAATGTCCACTGACTCCTTAGATGCCTTTGAGGAGCAGTGAGCACTGTTGGGGGTTCTCTCCCAGTTTTCCTTATCTAAGGATCCCTGATTTTCAACCTTTGGCCTCACTCCTGTCCCTTTTTTCTTTCATTTGTGGTCCTCGGTATTCAGTTGTGACCTGGGTCCAATGGCTGCTCCCCCTCATTTGAGGGGGTGGGCCTGTAGCTTTGGGTGGGCCTAGACCCACCTGTCCTAATACCCACAAATAGTACACACCTTCCAACCACTACAGAGTCCCAGAGATGACAACCTCCTGTATTACACCACCCTGATTCATCCACAGAGTAGATGCATCCCCTATACTGATAGAAACAAGGGTCCTGTGGAAAACAGAATATCTGATTATATAATGAAAAACTATATCATAGTGCGTACACACAAGAGGACTGAATCAAGTGTTGCATGGACAACTGTAATTATGTAATTTTCCAAATTTTTGGTGGTTGACTTTGCAACCCTAATGTTCTTTTAGTATAGATTTTTTTTTTTTTTTACATATAATGTAGTTGTTGTAGAAGATGGATCCCCATGGGACTCCATGGGTTGGGAATGTTGAGACAGAAAAGCATATGCTCATCAGAACTCACAGGGGGTGGTCTGACTTTCAGTAGAGAAGTGCTGCCAAAGCTCCATCTGAAGTCAATGGAAGCTGCAACCTCTTAGTCCTTATGGTTTTTTCAGTTAGTGCAGGGTGAAAACTTTGCTTCCCTTCAGGGAACCACCTCAACTTTAAAATGATTACCTGAGACAGGCACAAGGCCTACACGAGCACTGTGGGAGAATGGCTGCTGCATCTCCTTGCTAAGGGTGCAGTACAAACTAAGTTCAGGTGGCTGGTGCAGAGAGAGTGGAGCCCAAGACTTTCCCCCTTCCTTTCGTTCTTTGGAGAGGTGAGTGCCAGCAGTGACATTAGCCTGGAGCAGTCCTTGGCTGTGTAAAGACTGCCATTGTACTCAGATGTGCAAATAGTGGGAAGACTTCTGCTTTCTCTCCTCGGATCTGCTGTGCACACACATGGAGTGAGGCACAATTGAGTCCCCAGAATCAGAAGACTGCTTTTATAAGAACTATTCCTCAGATGTTGTAATTAAGGGTAAAAAATAAAACAAAAAAAACCTTTCTGTTTTTTTTCCTGTCTTGCAGGCTCATTTACACAGAGGCTGCTCTGAGAAGATGATGTTCAGATGGTTTCCATATATCTTTGACATAATTGTGCATAGTTCTTGTCAAGAGTTCTTCTGCTGGAACTGTCATCTTAAAAGGTTACTGTGACATTTCCAAAATTTTCTGTTGCAAATATGAATGAAACGTGTTTTCTCCATATTTTTGGTATGGAACTTGATATTTTACACAGCTAACATTTCTATTTATTATTTTTATTATATTGCTAAGATTAATTTTATCAAGTTAGTCTGAAGGTTGAACTAAAATTAAGCAAACAAAAACCAAACAATGCTTTCAATCTAGACATATAGTTTTAACCACAGCAATTTATTTTTCAAGCTGACCTTCCAAACTGCTGAGGAAAACTTAGAAGTAACTTTGGCTTTTTGCTTTATTGCTATTGTCAATGCATCAAATATACTATGTAGAAGAAAAAGAAACATGTTCCAACATGCATAGTGTGGAGGGGAGGAGTTGGTAAACATTTGTGTATAAATATGTCCCCTACCAACATAGCACTTACTAGCGTCTTTGCACCAAAGTTGCATCAACTTCTGCTACTAAATGAGGTGCTGCTCATAGCAGATTGTGCACAACTTCATGATATGAGATTTTGTCATCTATGTGCTTTCATCATCAGTGAAATAGTGAAAAAGGTTGACATAAAATTATCATTAGGCTCCAGGGTCAACACTCCATTTGAAATATCGCTGACTTGGTTTACAACTGGCTCACAGTTTGGGTACATCCACACTATAACTACAACTGTGGTTTGTAACCATTTGGTGGTGTGGTCAGTGTAACCGATTACAAGTAACATGGTTCAGCATATGTCCAGAAGCTTTTCTGCCATTACAACCATGTTTTGTGTCCACATCTAGTTCTCTGCCTGATGCTGTTTTGTTTGTTTGTTTGCAGTGATGGTCCCAAGATTAGAGGGAGACAAGGTGGGTGAGGTAATATATTTTACTGGACCCACTTCTGCTGGTGAAAGAGACAAGCTTTCAAGCTACACAGAGCTCTTTAAATATGTTCTGGGAACCTATCCCATTGTGCTTCAGCAGAAGATGCCTGTGACAACAACTGGGTATTTTAAAGAACCTTGCTCCCCCCATTTCTGTCTGCATTAAGGGATTTCTTATAAAAATCCCATAATTCTCTGGATCACAGTTTCATATACTGGAGACCTTCCTGTCACATTAGGCTGCTGCATCCTCTATTTTATGGAATCTTGTGCTTGGTATCCTGGAAATTAACCAGAGCAGAAATGCTAATAGAACTGTGGTATGTGAAAATGAGGCAGAGGCAAATGAAGATGCTTATGCCAAATTGAGGAGGACAGAGTGGACCGTGCCAAGCTCTACCAGCTGGTGGTATTCTTGTGGTTGTCTTAATTCAAAGTAAGTAATTGAAATACTATATAAACTGAGGCCAGAAGGGACCATCATGATCATCTAGTCTGACTTCCTGCATGTCACATGCCACAGAACCCCACCCACTCACTCCTGAAGTAGGTCCATAATCTATGACCAAGCCCACTTATTACGTTCTATGTGTGGAACTGGCCGCAGCCTTACAGTGCAAAGCCACCATTCTTGAGAACTTATATCTCTGCCAACAAGCAGGTTGTCATAGCAGTATTGAAACTGGCCAAGAATACAGATTACTTCTTCTTCAAGAGCTCTTTGGCCTGGTGAAGTCCACAGTGGGAGATATTGTCGTGGAGGTGTGCATTGCCTTATGCATGTCCTACTGACCAACATGATCAAATATGTCAGTGTTCCTGAGGTAACTGAAAGCTCTGAACATAATCAGCACTTCCAGAACTGTGCTAGGGCTATTGATGGAACTCTCTTCCCAGCTCTTGACTTTAATAAACAGACCAGTGTTCTACAGCTGTAAATAATGCTACTTTATGGTTATGCAGCCTTGTGGATCGCAGAGGATGTTTCATCGGTGTAAACACTGGTTTGTCAGACCAGGTTCACGATACAAGAATGTTAAAGTTTATATGGGAAGAGAGACTGTTCCCACCCTACCCCAGCACAGCAGGGCTATTAGTCCAGCTTGTTGAAATTTAAAATAAAATAATAAATAAAACAACTAATCAAAATTTTCTGCTTTTTTCAAACATAAGTTTTCATTAAACCATTTAATTTGTAGTCAGAATAATTATGGGTATTTTTAATGTCAATGGAAATGTTCAATGAAAAAAATTAGACTGACTGTCCTTCAAAATGTTTTGTTTGTTTTGGTTTTTCATTTCATTTTGTATTTTTCAGGTATTTTTTTTTTAATTGCTAGTTCTGAGGGGCCACCTTGGTAACATGGTGAGATTGGGTTTTTTTTATTTTTAGTTTTGACATTAAAATAAATTCCTTTTTTTTAAAAATGCAAATTTTGAAAACCCAAATAATTTTTAAATTCAGTAGAAAATTGTTTGAATGAAAATGGGACCATTTTTAAAAAGTGACGTGAAAATACCTTTGAAATTTCTGTTTGTTTGATTTGGTAGGTTTTAGATATCTTTGCTGTTTTTGTGCTATGATTCTTGGTCTGCCCTTTGCTTCCCAGGTAATGAGGATGTTGATGAAAGTACTTTGGCTCTCCCTCCACCACCCAGGTATGCCTTTGAGGAACTCGAGAGGCTACATGTAGCAAAATGACACTGACCAAAGTACATCCCTATGGTCACAGCTGCTTGCTGTGTGCTCTATAACAACTGAGAATAGAATGGAGAATGTTACACGGGCATATGGGATACTGGACCTGCATACGGCCTATTTGTTTAGCCCAGTGTGAGCTCTGGGCCTATTATGCTGATCAGGTGAGCATGATTAAGGGTTGGCCTGTAGCTATTGAATTCAGCACCATAGTTTGGTCACACTGACACTCATGGAAGGAGGACAAGGAGCATAATCTCTAGCTGATGTGTTGCTGTCATGAACCCTTCATTACTTTACCTTTTAAAACTGATTGATTTGATGTCAGGCAGTCACCAGTGTATATAAAATGAAGTATTCCATTAACAGTGTGTCCATGCCTTTGCGATACTCAGAGAAATGTTATTAAAGAACGTGCCTTTTACTAGAAGGACAAGCCAATTTGGAAACTACAAACTGGGGCAAAAAGTGCAGCCATGCTTCTTGCTTTTACGGTGCCCCACCTTTCTATGTAGCACAGTTTGTAATTAGTGCAATAAGCACAGGACTCAGCACAGGAACTGTATAGCCAATGCAGAATTTTTTGCAGGCATCATTGTAGAAGTGAGTTTTAAGAAGAGTAGTGTAGCAGCTTTGGAGGATTTTGTCAGGCCTTTCCATGAGGGGCAGCATGAGAGAAAGCACAAAGGTCTTTGTGGCAGTTGAGACTGACTTTATTGGTGAGGGTCAGTAACTCAATAACATATAGGAAATGATAGGTGTGGGGAGGGGAGCACTGATGACAAGTAATGTGTGTTTGAACTCTACTGCTGAGGAGTCTGTAATCTGAGACAACAATCGTTTTATGCAAAGGGAAGATTCTCTGTACTGCAAGGGAGATGGGTGGTCTGGGGCTGTGATAAATGAAGGGGAGGGGGAGCTCCCTTTTATGAACACCCAGCCGGCCAGTAGCTATGAAATCCCTCTTAGTAGCTGTACCTGTAAAGGGTAAAAAAGTCTCACTGCTATGCATAGGTAGAAAGAAGGGAGTGGGCACCTGGCCAAAAGAGCCAATAGGAAGGCTAGAACTTTTTAAAATTAAGAAAAGACTCCCCTCTTGTCTATCTGTTGTTGTTCTCCTGGGCAGAGGCGGACAGAGTAGCAGCTATGCTGTAAGAAGCTTGAGTCAGGTATGAAAAAATCATCAGTATCATACCTAGAAACTACTCATTTAAAACCCCAGATATGTAAGTAGATCAGGAAATGTCTAGGAAGTCGCAATTAGGTTTATACCTTTTATTTCGTTATGGCTGTGGATTCCTCTGTGCTAACCCCAGGTGCTTTTGTTTTGCTTGTAACCTTTAAGCTGGACCTCATAAAAGCTATTATTGGTCTTTAATCCATGTAGTTGCTCTTTTAAAATCCAGCAATAGCCTGAGTATTTTCTTTCTTTTTTTTCATTAATAACATTTATCTTTTTTAAGAACAGAATTGGATTTTTGTTTCTTAAGAGGTTTGTGCAAATATAGTTTAATTAGCTGGTGGCAAACTGATTTCCTTTTTTTTTTTTTTTTAGCTCTTCCCCGGAGGGGGGAATGAAAGGGCTTGCGGGTACCCCACAGGAAGGAATTCCCAAGTGCGCCTTCCTGGGCTCTCAAAGGGATACTGCAGTTGGGTGATGACTGCATCTGCCAATCCAAGGTCAGAGAAAAGCTGTAACCTTGGGAGTTTAATACAAGCCTCGAGTGGCCGATATTAATTTTTAGAATCCTTGCAGGCCCCACTTTCTGCACTCGAAGTGCCAGAGTGGGGAATTAGCCTTGACAGGGGGAATATAAAAATGACTGGACTGGCAAGATGCTGATTCATTTTGTAGTAGGTGGGTGGATGGATTGATATCTGCATGGAACTGGTAATGGATAGATTGGGAAAGAATTGATGGATGTAGGCAGAACTGTGCAGTGGAGTGCACTCATCTGGGTATTTTATGTGCATTTTATTTCCTGCCCCTAGCTTGTTATCATACCTTCCTCCTGAAGACACCACAAGTTAGGCCTGATGAATCAGTGTTGTCATTCTGTAAAACACTGAGGAAAGGAAGTAGGTCCATGAGAAGATTTTATTTTACAAACTCCCCATTTTCCACCCTATTTCCTGTGATCAAGGGTTTGGTGGGAGGTTAGGTTGGGGACAGAAACTCAGTGGTTGGGGGCCATAGGTTGATTGAGTTTAGATGAGTATCTGAATTCTTGGATACTTAGCTGACCTAAACTGTAAACCTTTTGAAGTTCCACCTTCACTACAATTTGTAGGTATTTTTGCTGTGTTGGGACTGCTTTCCTCTATGATCATTTATGTCATACGAGCACACAGACAATTGCCCTCAACAACAACAAAATGTATTGTTATTAAATCTGGGCTCTGTCTTACATTCTGCTATATGAATTTTGACAAATTTGACTGAGTCTATTTGATATATAATCTGGATCCATGATTACTGGTTCCCTGCATGCGTCTATGTGTATTTTGGTTATGTATACTTTATTAAAATAACTATTTTCTAAGACTACTAACAGAAAGATTGTGGCTAACATGGTCCCTAACAGGTAAAAGCTGTATTTTTAGTTCCACTCCCCTCTCAAATTTTAGTACTCAACAATTGTGCCACGTTTTTCATCAGGGAAAGTGTTCTCAATATCTTTGCAGTGATGAAGAAGCATTTCCTCTCTGTTAATTTTCATAAATATTGTAACGCAAATCAAAATATTGCATGTGTTTAAAGAATATTTTTTCCTGTTTGCTAACTAAATTCTGGAACTCTTTTTGAATGAGCAGTATACAGAAGAGTTGGCTGGATTTATACTAGCATAGGTTTGACTTTGATCCAAATATGCAGTTATATATTTTTTCTATGCAGTCTTGTATATACAATGTAAACATACATCCTCACTTCTTCTGTGTTACACATGCAACTCCCCTTTATATTAAATGAAGACTTACTATCCTCCATTTACAGAAGAATTGATATCAGTATTTGAACTTGATCTTTGGATATTGTGTCCACTTGTAATCAAAGTAATGTTGTTATTCTTGCTATTACAGGGAAACTTGGGAAATCTGTATGTGAAAATAAAAGTTGCCTCAAAGAAACTTTAATCTTCTGCATTTGGAATTTACTCAGTTCTGCAGATGACCTATGGGTAAGTCACATTCACTTAGCATTTATAAACCACAAATGGGATGGGAGACTAAGAGCAAATTTTTTTTTTCAGCTACACCATTTAACCTACAGTAACACCATTAAAGTCAATAGTTGTTTACATCCCTGTAACTGAGTAGACTTTTGTTCTAAAACTAGAAGGCAAATCAGCTTTTGTGCCGAAATAACCATGGAAAAGGGTAGCTGTTTAAATGATCTAAATAGTTGTGAAATAGCTTTGAACTGATGATTTTTGACATATGTTGTATCAGATAAAATAGAAAATGCTATCTATCACTCTGCATTCTTCTTGAGCTAAAATCAATTTAAATAAAGGGAATCAAGGGTGCAATCAATCTGCATGGTTTTTTACAATTCAAAGATTTAACTTATTAAAAGTTTGACCTTTCTACACTGAAGGAACTATAATGACTGCCTACTTTTTATTTTCTCAACTGCACTGGTAAGCACTCCATTAAGTAAAAAAGTTTTGTGCTGTAATAAGAATGTCATATTACATCTCTCCAAAAGCGAATATTGTTACAATATTTGTTGAATTTATGCCAGTAAGAAAATTGGAAAAAGTTACACTACACAAATGTTCATTCCACCAAATATATGTACGATTTTTTCCACTTTAAAAGCTCTGGAAAATATTTCATTGTCAAATAATCTTTGATTTTTCCACAAACAAATTTGTATCATCTAAAGTTTGAGGGAGAGTCAGAGAACCAAGATCTCTTGATTACCTGCTCTGTTCTGTAATCATTAGACCCTGTTATTAGATTATAACTCTTGAGTTTCCTAAAAAATTTTTTAGTTTACCTCTAGAAGACACTAGAACTCAACTGAAGCATTTTAGTAAAAACTAGGGTGGTGGTGGTGGTGGTGGTGGTGGGGAGGGGTGCCTGTATTGTGGACATATATTTTCAGTGCTGTCAGTCTGTAATCCTTTTGAAGAGGAAATTCACCTTTAAATTAGACAATCTAATAAACTATAGCTTTGTAATCAATTAAGGTGCCTTAACAAAAAGGAAATAACTTTTTTTTTGTTTAACTATTTTTTTCCACATTAACTGTTATAGTTGGATTAACCTCAGTGGCTTTAATGGGACTCTGGACCAGCAAAAGGGAAGCTATACTAGAGGTATTGAAACCCCAAGTAGTCCTTGCATTTGAGTAGTCCTATTGATTTAAAGTCTAATATTGCAAATTTTTAGTCACATGACTTAAACTCGTCGTATTCTTGAAATAGGACTTGTTTTCCCAGCGGTGCTGCTTCCCACCTTCTTGGTCACAGTTGAAATATTGTTTTTTTTTTTTCCTTATCAAATGAATGGACACCCAATCTTCTCCATCTGAATACATTCAAAATTTTGGTGGGAAATGCTTGGTTAAATATAGACAGCATAAAAATGGCTGGAGTAAGCACTGTTGTTACAGGAGTAATTGAATTCTCTCCTTCAGCCTGAGTATGTAGATAGCTTCTTGGAGGGGAAAGATTCACAATTCATCTCCCAGAACAGGCAACATAGTTGTAAAAACTGGTTTATTTCTTAAAAATAAATACAAAAATATAAATATAAAACATTGGCAGATAGAATTTGATGAAATGAAGTTGCACAAACTTTTTTTAAACCAGCTGCATATCACACTTATTAACACCACATGTACATTTTTTTAAAATTTTAATGTACAGAACTGGACATACTTTTTTTTTCTTTGCCTTCTTAAAAGCTGCACTTGCAAGGGTAGGACATGTACCTAACAAAAGCGGCTTGTACATGAGGTTGCTTAAGGGAATATCACCCTGTTCAAGCTTCTGAAAGTACTTTTACTTACTAAAATGGACAACACTGAATTTCCATAGCTTTGGCTCTTGGAAGGTGATTAAATAAAATGCTGTATATATTCCATGACATCCTACTAGAAATAATGAATGACAATGAACAAATTAGAAAGAAAACCATTGTGCTGAGTGGCAGGAAAATTTTCCTGAATGTTAAATATTGTTGAGTGGAGAAGGTGTCTGTAAAATTACTTCCTCTCAAATGGACCCTATTGGAGGTTAAGAAGTGTCTTTGTCACTTTCTCCTCCACCATACATTTCAGCTAGCTTATTAAACCGAGGGCCCCATTCTCTGAGGTAATCGTAGTTTTGGTCTCCTTCAGTAGTACCTGACTCTAAGGAACTCAAGGATTCAGCTATAGAATCATTTCCTTCGTAGGCGTAGGTTGCAAGTGAATCATATGGTGGTGCAGAGGGATCAATATCATGCTCCTTTAGCCTTTGGTTAATGAAATCTCGGACATCTGTATTATTTGGTGCTGAAGGAGTCCTCCGTGGTATAAATAATGTTTCAGGAATAATATCTCGTCGAAGCTTCTTATCTTCAATAGCTGCAGGATTTCTCAGTGTGCCAATATCAAAGGCTTGAGTGTCTTCCTCTCCACCACCTTCATCATTATAACTCACAATGTTGTCTCTGATGTCCTCTTTAGACAGGATCAGAGGCTCTTTCTTTCGCTGCCTCTTCAGAGCAGCAAATAGCACCACTATAACTTAAAAAAAAACAGAAGAGCAGATAGATAAACTAAAGATCTCAATTTAACAATTTCTCAGTGGCAAGCTCAGCAGACACAATAGCTTTACTTTACCTAAGTTTTACCAACTAAGCTTAAGAGTCCCTGAAACAGCAATGACTCCATCCTGTTTTTTGATCACCTTACCATGTATCGTGTAAAACCTCTCTTGTGCTTAAGACAGGATGCACTCAGAATAAGATCTTTTCTGTATCTTTGAATAGGGACATTGGTTTGGTCTGAAAATGGCCAGGTCTACTTTGATGGTGAGGAAGACTATTTTTGTAAGTTTCAAGCAGACTGCTCAAACTGTGCTTGAGTTGCAGTTAATTAAATTTTTGAAAAATCATAAAATTCAATCTTGGTATCCTTCCACTCCAAACAGCTTCTTTCTGATCACTTTATGTAAAGTTAAACATTTGTGAACTAGTGCACAGGAATCTACTTGACAATTATATATCATCAAAATACTGCTGACTGATGTCTCTATTGTAATGGTGATTTTGTGTGAGAAATAGTGTGTTTTGTTTTATGGCTGGATGCAGTTAGAGAGAACATAGGTATCACTTTTTATTGTTTGTAGTGAACACATATATTCTTTTAGTATAAGAAAGAGGAACTCCTTCTAATGAACCTGGAATTTAAATTACCTTGTTTCTATCTCCCTTACGAAAACACACTCACTTGAACACATATTATACTATATAAATATGAAGTATAATTGTTTCAATTAAGCTATAATGTTTTAATTTAGAAGACATTTCACTTTGTTTCCAAAGATACTGATTACTTTTTAGCGTGGCTTAATAATTTTTATGAATAATAGGCATTCAGCCCATTTTTGGTTTGCCAATAATTTGTGAATGGAGCTTGATTTTTTTTATGAGTGTATTTGGCAGGTATTCACAAAATAGCTTAGATGAATAATGTTCAGTCTATAGTGGTTTCCACCAGGTTTGCCAACTGTTCATTATAAATAGTGTTGTTTGGTCATTTAAATTATACAACATTACCTCAGTATTTGAACTTAACTACTAACAAAGACAAATAGTTTGTTTGTTTTTTTTAAACAAATCTATTCATGTTAAATTTATAATTAAACTTTCAGGAAATGTCAACATTTTTACATAGAAGAAAAACTCAGTGAGATGAACATTTGGGGCCTAATCCAAAATCCATTGAAACCAATTAATTCTATCATCTAATATAGATTCATAGATTCTAGGACTGGAAGGGACCTCGAGAGGTCATCGAGTCCAGTCCCCTGCCCTCATGGCAGGACCAAATACTGTCTAGACCATCCCTGATAGACAGATATGAAAACGATTAACCTCAGTGAGCTTTTGCTCAGACTCTTAGTCACCAAGGTATTTGTGAATCAACCAGTTTTAATGGATACAAGCAATATGACTGCAGTCAACTCATAAATGGGATTTCCTAGGGACTAGGAAATTTGATGAAACCTTTTGACCCAAACTGCACTATTCATCTATTCATACTTTAGTTGACTACAGGCTTGCGTGTATGAAACACTGAGCCACCTAATAAGTAAAGCTGGTTCAATTACTTTTTTTTTTTTATTAAAAAAAGTTTTTTTCTCTAAATGTATTTTTTTTTTCTGCAGGAAAAATGCTATTTTTGACAGAAAAATTAAATTTTCTGATTGGAAAAAATAAGTTATTTTGAATCAGCATTTCAAAATAAAATGATTTTTTTTTCTTTTTATTTTTAGAAAACAAAATATATTTATTCCATTTTGATTTGGGTATTTTCAGGGTTTTTCCCTCCCTCTTTTCCACTGGAAAAGCAGGCTGGTGGAAACCACTCTCTAAATATTTGCAGTTGGAAAAACACTTTCTTTCATTTTTATCTTTAATGCTTTCATGAACTGGAAGTGCATAGAAGAGCTACACACATACCTGTTCTGATATTAACTTTAATACCAGCATAAAGTGTGTTGGCTTCCCACCTTCTTTTCAAGTGAGGGAAAATAATGGAGAAAGAAATCTAACAATACTCAATTATTTTTGTTTTCAAAAACTGAACCTCTGGAAATTATTTCAAAATGTCTTGTAGAAAACAGACTCTTAAATGGGGAAATTTACCCCCTGGGATAACAATGCCATTTCCCAACTAAAGATTAGAATCCTAATTCTAAAAGATAAGCACCTTCTGTGATGTGTGCTGAGAAATTACAGTTGTATGACTGCCACTTGAGTAAAACTAGCAGGATTTGAACCCATGTGTGACACTTGCAGACTAGGTGCTAGCTCATGCCAAAGCACCAGGTCAATTCAGTTTTGTATTAGTATAGATCAAAGTGATTGTATAAGAGTGTATTTGGTGTTTAAACTGCATTAAAACAAGTGGGATGTTACCTGCATTGTTTTCACTTTATCTGTATACCATTATAATGTACTAGCAAATATTTTACATGATGTATACCTCTGTAACTAAATAACCCATCAACCAAGGAAGAAGTCTTGTCAATGCAAATGAAGAATTTTAACAGAAAAGTGTTAATTTCAAAGCAAGTGGTCATTGTGTGTTATAACCTCTGGGAGAATAACATGAGGGGGAAAGGAGTCCAGGAGAGCTGGCTGTATTTTAAAGAATCCTTATTGAAGTTGAAGGAAAAAAACATCCCGATGTGTAGAAAGAATAGTAAATATGGTAGGCGACCAGCTTGGCTTAACAGTGAAATCCTTGCTGATCTTAAACGCAAAAAAGAAGCTTACAAGAAGTGGAAGATTGGACAAATGACCAGGGAGGAGTATAAAAATATTGCTCAGGCATGCAGGAGTGAAATCAGGAAGGCCAAATAACACTTGGAGTTGCAGATAGCAAGAGAGGTTAAGAGTAACAAGAAAGGTTTCTTCAGGTATGTTAGCAACAAGAAGAAAGTCAAGGAAAGTGTGGGCCCCTTACTGAATGAGGGAGGCAACCTAGTGACAGAAGATGTGGAAAAAGCTAATGTACTCAATGCTTTTTTTGCCTCTGTCTTCACAAACAAGGTCAGCTCCCAGACTGCTGCACTGGGCAGCACAGCATGGGGAGGAGGTGACCAGCCATCTGTGGAGAAAGAAGTGGTTCGGGACTATTTAGAAAAACTGGACGAGCACTAGTCCAAGGGGTCAGATGCGCTGCATCCGAGGGTGCTAAAGAAGTTGGCGGATGTGATTGCAGAGCCATTGGCCATTATCTTTGAAAACTCATGGTGATCGGGGGAGGTCCTGGATGACAGGAAAAAGGCTAATGTAGTGCTCATCTTTAAAAAGGGGAAGGAGGAGGATCCGGGGAACTACAGGCCAGTCAGTCTCACCTCTGTCCCAGGAAAAATCATGGAGCAGGTCCTCAAGGAATCAATTTTGAAGCACTTAGAGGAGAGGCAAGTGTTCAGGAACAGTCAGCATGGATTCACCAAGGGCAAGTCATGTCTGACTAACCTAATTGCCTTCTATGAGGAGATAACTGGCTCTGTGGGTGAGGGGAAATCTGTGGACGTGTTATTCGTTGACTTTAGCAAAGCTTTTGATAGGGTCTCCCACAGTATTCTTGCCAGCAAGTTAAAGAAGCATGGGCTGGCTGAATGGACTATAAGGTGGACAGAAAGCTGGCTAGATCATCGGGCTCAATGGGTAGCGATCAATGGCTCCATGTCTAGTTGGCAGCCAGTATCAAGCGGAGTGCCCCAAGGGTCGGTCCTGGGGCTGGTTTTGTTCAATATCTTCATTAATGGTCTGGAGGATGGCATGGATTGCACCCTCAGCAAGTTTTCAGATGACACTAAACTGGGAGGAGTGGCAGATACACTGGAGGGTAGGGATAGGATACAGAGGGACCTAGACAAATTAGAGGATTGGGCCAAAAGAAATCTGATGAGGTTCAACAAGGACAAGTGCAGAGTCCTGCACTTTGTACGGAAGAATCCCATGCACTGTTACAGATTAGGGACCAAATGGCTAGGAAGCAGTTCCTCAGAAAAGGACCTAGGGGTTACAGTGGACGAGAAGCTGGATATGAGTCAACAGTGTGCCCTTGTTGCCAAGAAGGCTAACGGCATTTTGGGCTGTATAAGTAGGGTCATTGCCAGCAGATCGAGGGACGTGATCATTCCCCTCTATTCGGCATTGGTGAGGCCTCATCTAGAGTACTGTGTCCAGTTTTGGGCCCCACACTACAAGAAGGATGTGGAAAAATTGGAAAGAGTCCAGCGGAGGGCAACGAAAATGATTAGGGGGCTGGAGCACATGACTTACGAGGAGAGGCTGAGGGAACTGGGATTGTTTAGTCTGCAGAAGAGAAGAATGAGGGGGGATTTGATAGCTGCTTTCAACTACCTGAAAGGGGGTTCCAAATAAGATGGAGCTCGGCTGTTCTCAATGGTACCAGATGACAGAACAAGGAGTAATGGTCTCAAGTTGCAGTGGGGGCAGTTTAGGTTGGATATTAGGAAAAACTTTTTCACTAGGAGGGTGGTGAAGCACTGGAATGGGTTACCTAGGGAGGTGGTGGAATCTCCTTCCTTAGAAGTTTTTAAGGTCAGGCTTGACAAAGCCCTGGCTGGGATGATTTAGTTGGGGATTAGGTCCTGCTTTGAGCAGGGGGTTGGACTAGATGACCTCCTGAGGTCCCTTCCAACCCTGATATTCTATGATTCTATGATCAGAGATCAAAGACTCAAAATGCATTCCTCACTCTGTCATCAAAGGAAAAGCCTACGTAGGTAGTGACCGTGTCATCTTGTTTTCTGTGAGAAGAAGTTACAAGTATGGATTTAAGGAAAGATCTCTGGACTGTTTGAATTCTTACAGGAAGTATGCCAGATGCAAAGTGGAGATCCCCGGAGATAATCTGGGTACCCTGAAAAGACTTTTGGGACATTAGCAGTTTATTACATCACTGCCACTATTTGGAATTACAAACTGTGACTCACTTATACATATATTTTACCTGTTTTAACATCTTAACTCTCTCTTCTTTTGGTTAGTTTACTATAGAATTGACTACCAGTGTTATCTTTGATGAAAAATCTAGAGTACCAATTGATCTGGGGTAAGTGACTGGTCTCTCGGGACTGGGAGCAACCTGATGTGATTTTGTTTGTGACCTTTTATCATAAAGTCCAGTTTGTATGGGTGGCAAGATAGACTGGAGAGTCTGTCTGTGACTCCATGGTAAGACTGGTATAGTGATCCAGGAGTTCACCTTTGATAATGGTTTGGTGAAATCTAATTATAGAACACACCACCAGTTTGGGGTGTCTGCCCTGAGATAGGCACTCACAGTTGTGAGCCACTCCAGACAGCACAACACCATGCACATATGCAATTTGCATGGCCATACTGCAGAGAATCCCAAAATACAATTCATTAATGGTTTCTTTGTGTCAACTTTGAAATAAGGTCATATCAGTAAGCATGTTTGTTTACTGATGTAGTCCTATGAATAACTTTGAAATAAGGTCATATTAATTTCTCTCAGGATCAGGTTTAGTGCTGCAAGTAACAGTATTTCTGACTCTAAACTCTAACAGCTTTTGTGATGTGCCACACAAACTTACACATGTCAAACAAAAATATAATACCAATAAATAAAGAACAACTCTAGCAACATAATATAAAGCCTTATTGAAATGTTAAGTAAAGAATCAAGTATTTAAAATTATTTCCTTGATTATCATACAGACTAAAATCATCAATTGTCTTCCTGACCATTGCTGCCATGGGGGGACCGGACTAGTTCCTTCCCTCCTGCCCCTCTTCAGCAATACTTAGCAGGGATGCTGGCCCTAGACACCAATTTGAATCTTAAAACCAGTCTGTAAATTTAAAGCTATGCTAATGCACCCATCAGCGTGAATCTAAATTTAGTGAACAACTTGCGACAGCTGCTCTTTTCATAGGTCCTGGACTGCAACCCATGCACTACATCTTAACTAATCTACTTTTCTCTCCTCACCAGCAGATTGGTAATGACCCTGGAAAGTCAGGTTACCCACCCTAAGACCCGAGCGTAGGTGGCTTGTGTTCCTTACAAATGAGAGGCTGTTCTCTGAAAAGTGACTCTAAAATGACATCATGTGATTGCGAGCTTGCCATCTCCCATGACAGCAGTTTCAAATAAAGCATCTTTTTATTTATAAAGAGCTTTAAAAAACAAACACCACCAGCAATAACAAAAACCTGCTAGACCTGGAAACTTATCTGTGGCTATGAGACCTAAGCTGTGTTGTTTTATTCTCACAAATGAACACCCATTACTGCAGCCGATGGTGTCCTCAGTTACACCTATGCAACCCATGTGACTTCAGGGAGTCTGCACAAGTGTAACTGATTGGAACATGACAGTGCATTGTTGCTGGTGATGCACAAGGAGGAGTATAATCCAAGTCCTGCTCTCAAACACCTGAAGGTGCTTAAGTAGTAATAAGACTAAACACTTACTTTAGTCAAAATAAGCAGCTCTCACTATGAAGTCAGTTGAGTAAAAATTATTTTTCTGAGTTACAACATACATCAGTTTCTGACTCCTGACTAGATACCCATCTGGGGAGGAGTTAGAAATCATAATGAAAACAAAAGCAGAGCAGAGAAACTTGCCTTTGTCTTCACAGACAAGGTCAGCTCCTAGACTGCTGCACTGGGCAGCATATTATGGGGAGGAGGTGAGCAGCCCTCAGTGGTGAAAGAACAGGTTAAGGACTATTTAGAAAAGCTGGACATGCACAAGTCCGGTCCAGATCTAATGCATCCGAGGGTGATGAGGGAGTTGGCTGATGTGATTGCAGCGCCATTAGCCATTATCTTTGAAAACTCATGGTGATGTCCCAGACGATTGGAAAAAGGGAAATATAGTGCCCATTTTTAAAAAGGGAAGAAGGAGAATCTGGGGAACTACAGACCATTCAGCCTCACCTCAGTCCCTGGAAAAATCATGGAGCGGGTCCTCAAGGAATCCATTTTGAAGCACTTGGAGAAGAAGAAGGTGATCAGGAACAGTCAACATGGATTCACCAAGGGCAAGTCATGCCTGACCAACCTGATGGCCTTTTACAATGAGATAAATGGCTCTGTGGATATGGGGAAAGTGGTGGACGTGACTTGACTTTAGGAAAGCTTTTGATACAGTCTCCCACAGTATACTTGCCAGCAAGTTAAAGTGTGGATGGATGAATGGACTATAAGGTGGAGAAAAAGCTGGCTAGATCGTCAGGCTCAACAGGTAGTGATCAATGGCTCGACGTCTAGTTGGCAGCCGGTATCAAGCAGAGTGTCCTAGTGTCCTGGGGATGGTTTTGTTCAATATTTTCATTAATGATCTGGAAGATGGGATGGATTGCACCCTCAGCAAGTTTGCGGATGACACTAAGCTGGGGGGCAGAGGTAGATATGCTGGAGGGTAGGGATAGGGTCCAAAGTGACCTAGACAAATTGGAGGATTGGGCCAAAAGAAATCTGATGAGGTTCAACAAGGACAAGTGCAGAGTCCTGCACTTAGGACAGAAGAATCCCATGCACTGTTAGAGGATCAGGGCCGACTGGCAGTTCTGCAGAAAAGGACCTGGGGATTATGGTGGACGAGAAGCTGGATATATGTCAACAGTGTGCCCTTGTTGCCAAGAAGGCTAATGGCATATTGGGCTGCATTAGTAGGATCATTGCCAGCAGATTGAGGGAAGTGATTATTCCCCTCTATTCGGCACTGGTGAGGCCACATCTGGAGTACTGTGTCCAGTTTTGGGCCCTCCACTACAGAAAGGAGGTGGACAAATTGGAGAGAGTCCAGCAGAGGGCAACGGAAATGATTAGGGGGCTGGAGCACATGAGTTATGAGGAAAGGCTGGGAGAACTGGGCTTATTTAGTCTGCAGAAGAGAAGAGTGAGGGGGGTTTCCAAAGAGGATGGAGCTAGGCTGTTCAAAGTGGTGGCAGATGACAGAACAAGGAGCAATGGTCTCAAGTTGCAGTGGAGGAGGTCTAGGTTGGATATTAGGAAAAAACTATTTCACTAGGTGGGTGGTAAAGCACTGGAATGGATTACCTAGGGAGGTGGACTGTTTTTAAGGCCCGGCTTGACAGAGCCCTGGCTGGGATGTTTTAGTTGGGTTTGGTTCTGATTTGAGCAGGGGGTTGGACTAGATGACCACCTGAGGTCCTTTCCATCCCTAATCTTCTATGATTCTATGAAGATAACCACTGAAATTCAGTGTTCTGCCTAATGCAGATCAATTGAGTGGCCAATCATATGCCTACATATAATTAGAAATAGGCTGAACCTGGAAATGTTGTTTATCGCCCTGCAAAAAAGAAATCTAAACATTAACACACATAAGAACAATCTAATGAACCCTTTCTTTTTTTAGAGAAGAAATGACTACTGTCATATTCAGGAGTGAGTCACATCCTCCAATCTGTCCATGGGCACTTTTCCCCAGACTGGCTAACTTCACGGCTTGCCCCTCTTTCGACTGGGGCATCCCTATTCCCATCTTTGCAGCCCCTCTCGAATGCACTCCTCAAATGGCAGTGCCCCTCTTTCCAAATGTTTTAACACTACAGGCCCAACTGTGTTTGTTGGCATCTGTAAGAAATTTGCCTTTAATAAGCTGCTAGTGGCATGCCTCCAAAAGTGACTCAAAAAGAGCTTCTTCAACAAAAAAGTAGGGCTGTCAATTAATCACAGTTAACTCATGCGATTAGCTCAAAAAATTAATCACGATTAATTGCACTTTTAAAACAATAGTATACCAACTGAAATTTTCAAATATATTGATTTGAAAATTTTCTACATTTTCAAATATATTGATTTCAATTATAACACACAATACAAAGTGTACAGTGCTCACTTTATATTATTATTTTTATTACAAATATTTGCACTGTAAAAATGATAAAAGAAATTGTATTTTTCAATTCACCTCCTTCAAGTACTGTAGTGCACTTTCACAATAAAGAAATTGCAACTTACAAATGTAGATTTTTTTTGTTACATAACTGCACTCTAAAAATCAAAACAATGTAAAACTTTGAACCTACAAGTACACTCAGTCCTACTGCTTGTTCAGCCAATCACTAAGACAAACAAGTTTGTTTACATTTACCGGACATAATGCTGCCCGCTTCTTATTTACAATGTCACCTGAAAGTGAGAACAGGTGTTTGCATGGCACTTTTGTAGCCAGCATTGCAAGGTATTTACTTGCCAGATATGCTACACATTCGTATGCTCCTTCCTGCTTCGGCCACCATTCCAGAGGACATGCTTTCATGCTGATGACGCTCATTAAAAAAAATGTGTTAATTAAATTTGTGACTGAACTCCTTGGGGGAGAATTATATTTCTCCTGCTCTGTGTTTTACCCGCATTTTGCCATATATTTCCTGTTATAGCAGTGTCAGATGATGACCCAGCAAATGTTGTTCATTTTAAGAACACTTTCACTGCAAATTTGACAAAACGCAAAGAAGGTACCAATGTGAGATTTCGAAAGATAGCTACAGCACTCGACCCAAGGTTTAAGAATCTGAAGTGCCGTCCAAAATCTGAGAGGGGCAAGGTGTGGAACATGCTTTCAGAAGCCTTAAAAGAGCAACACTCTGATGCGGAAACTGCAGAACCGAACCACCAAAAAAGAAAATCAACCTTCTGCTAGAGGCATCTGACTCAGATGATGAAAATGAATTTGCGTTGGTCCACACTGCTTTGGATTGTTATCAAGCAGAACCCGTCATTGGCACGGAGGCATGTCCTCTGTAATGGTGGTTGAAGCATGAAGGGACACATGAATCTTTAGTGCATCTGGCACGTAAATATCTTGCGACACCAGCTACAACAGTGCCATGCAAACACCTGTTGTCTCTTTTTCAGGTGACATTGTAAACAAGAGGCAGCATTATCTCCTGCAAATGTAAACAAACTTGTTTGTCTGAGCGATTGGTTGAACAAGTTGGAATGAGTGGACTTGTAGGTTCTAAAGTTTTACATTGTTTTATACTTGGGTGACGTTTTTTTTAACATAATTCTACATTTGTAAGTTCAATGATACAAATGATGTTGTGCAATCTCTTTAATAGGTGAATTGAAAAATACTACTACTTTTGTTTTTTACTATGCAAATATTTGTAATAAAAAATAATAACATAAAGTGAGCACTGTACACTTTGTATTCTGTGTGGTAATTGAAATCAATATATTTGAAAATGTAGAAAACATCCAAAATATTTAAATAAATTGTATTCTATTATTCTTTAACAGTGCCATTAATCACGATTAATTTTTTTAATCGCTTGACAGCCCTAAAAAAAATTATTCTCCTATTCAATAAAAGATACATAACTAGCAAGGAGAAGGGTTTAAACAAGTGTGTGTATACATCTTTTTCACCTAAACTTTACTCTTTCCTTGGCAGTTTCCACTTAGCCCAGCTGCCTCCATCTCTGAGATGGGAGAGAGAGACTGCCCTGCAGTTTTCTCTTAACCTTTTAGCCTAATTGGAGCCAGATAGATTTCCCAATGAATAGCTTCCCCTGCTCTTTCCTTAAGGACCTCGGTATTCTTTCTGGTGGCAACTTATCTTTGTCATTGTTTTGTTTTCCTCTTAACAGCCTTGTTTGATTTAATTCCATATAGTCAGGCAGGATAATATCAAGTAGATAAACTGAGGTGCATCTGATATTAATATAAAATAATAGACAACTCCCTCCTCCTCCACAGCTAGTTACATCAATTCACCAAATTGGCTTCTGAAAAAATATTTCAACATTATATTGGGCAATTTTGCATAAGACAAACCCCTGTGGTGATCTTGTATGTTCCTAAAAATACCTGTCCTTTATTATTACTAAGGCATCAGCTGAGCTTCTTTTTTCCATTTGTAACATAATTACACTGATAAGTCAAACTATCGTAAGGTATTTCTACTTTCAGACTAAGGTTTCTAGTTTTCCAAAATTCGTTCACTCCCCTATACTCCACAGGAGACATAAAAGTTCAAATTTAAAATTTAGGACATTTAGATTTCCGAAAACACTGCAATATCACTACAAAGAATAATTTACTCTTCAGTTCATAAGACACAAAATTATGGTGTGACTCAATGTTAAAGACACATTAAATCAGGTTTTTCCTATGGCCCAGTAAAGGATCACTTGAACTAAAGCTCACTATATAAGAAAGGGAAAGACTTATGAAATGCATGATAGAAGATAACATTAAATGTAATTTTCTTATTTGAGGACTAAAAGTCTGTACAAACAAATTCCATGTACGGCATGATAGCAGGGGATCAGGCTCTAACCTATTGCACTGAACTGAATCAGTGAAAGTTACTCTGGATTTACCAGTGTTAAGGGCAAAATCTGGCCCTTTACAGAATATTCCCTGAGCTTTTTTTCATGTGCATGAGAGAACTAAAAAGAGGTACATCTATTATCAATACAACAAACCAGACACGTATTTTAATATTTGAAATGTTAGCATCATAAGCATATTAAGTATTTTGAGGCATTGCAAGGCAAAGTAAATAAAGTTTACATAAAATAACATTGGTCATGGGCCAGGCTTTTTGTGTGTGTTCTCATGGAACACACACTGAAATTGTCACCTTTACTTCATCCGTTTGGAAATAAAGTACTTGAGGAGTGTCCTGGCCTCCATTTAGTTCTCACAAGATCTACTGGTTTCAGGGGGTAGACTCCACCAGTTCATAGAGAAAGGAACACTGCTTCCCTAAGAAGGGTGAATCACTACGTGAACTTAAGATGAAAAATATTGATCAGTTTGCTTGGCTCTCACAACCATTTCTAGTACATTTCCTATTAGAAAGTGGTATAGATAATGGTTTCACATGCGTAAAGGGGTAAAAGTATCTCAAATTATTTATCTGCTTAAAAGTACATTTTACAATTCTCTGCCAGTAAATGCCAAAAACTGAAGTCCCAGTTCAATGATTTGACTTTGCTATGTAGTTTAACCCTCTTAGCCATTTTTAAGGGAACAACTTCACTGTAAGTATATAGGTACTGCCATTTGCATACTGAAATTTGTTGAAACAATTGAACAACCTGAGATTTTTCATTCTTAGTCACCTAGATGTTTTACTACATCTGAGTTCATCATAGCATAAACTGTTTCCACTGTATTACAGTAGTTTTGAATCTTGCATCACAAAACACAATCGCTAATATTTCAAAACTACGTAGCTTGCAATTGGTCAGGCCTCTGTATCTCTGAAGTATTCGTTCCTTTGGGAAAAGATGCATTTTTCTATAACTTACCTAGAAGTATAATGATGCAGAGAAGAATAGCAATTAGAGCACCAGTGCTCAGGCCAGCAGGAAGGAGCAAGGCCTCAGCATTACACGACTGCATGTTACCACGGTTGTCGCAGGTGCACACTCGAATGGTCAGAGTGCCAGTGCTACTCTGGATTGGGTAGTCATTGTCCGATATCACCACTGGCAGGAAATAGGTGCTTATTTCATGTCTACTGAAGCCATTTCTTCTCGTCAAAATTCTGGCAGTGTTATCTATATCAGTTAAAAATATGTTTATATATTACTAATGTGTAATATATAACTATAAAATTCATAGTCTATATAATATAATATAACATTTTTTATCAGAGTTTTTGGTTCACTATGTTATTTTGGAAAGCATGCTTCCTTAACATCTGAGATCAGGCTTTTTTCTACTGGCATTTCAACTTGACCAAAAGGCTGCTTTGCCTCTCTCTTCCCCTCAACCTGCTGTTGCCCAATGCATTGTATTCCTCAGTATCTCAAGCTGAAATGTGATTGGAAGAGTGATTAACACAGGCATTCAGAAGATCAAAATGCAATACTGTATTCCTAAGCAGTTTAGACACGAGAATGTACTCCAGATACTGTATATGTGCCAAGTAGTACAGTCTTATCATGCTGTTATTAATCTGTAGTGTAAACAGTAGCATTAAATGCTGTGCAAATAGCCTCCCTGCAAGTCAGAGATGCCAGGAGGGCTGCTGCTCTTTCTACTAATACAGGACAAAAATACAAAAACAAGAAATAAGGGCAAATGTTTCCTCTTTGATCAGAATTGTCAGTCTCTGCTAGATAAGCATTATCTGTACTGCCAGCTGACTTCCCGTTGAAGTTAATGAGTGAAACCCATCTACAAAAAGTGTAGAATATCATTAGAAATGGATAAGATATATTTTCTTAGAGCCCATCCTCTGCATAGGCCGGATCTATTCCCCAGGATATATCCTCTATTAAAATATTGCACTTGGTTTGAGCTAGAAGGCTGAGAGAAGTGAAGAACATTCTATTGTATGCATTCTAGAATGTTCCTTTACAGCTCCTCCCATCTGATGTCACCCTGGTTTCAGATCTTTTTATGCTGGCTGATTTCATAATTCTAACACAAGCCAAACAGACTATGGATGAGTGCTCATGTCCCATTTTCCCAACAAAAGACACACTCCTAAAAGCTTTTCCGGCAACAGTCAGAAAAAAAAAAAGACAAATGAACAAAAAGAAACCCAAAGTGGCTATCCACTTGGAGTCATCAGCCTCATTCAGCTTTACAAAGGAGCAAAGACAGAAGACTAAGAAGCGAGTCCCTTTGGTCAAGCTTCCTCTGCTCCCATTCTCCCCTCATTGCACTCCCTCCTCAAAAAATCAGGCATTAGCTTAGCCTCTGCTATACACTGCCTCTGACCCACAACCCAAACTAATTTGATGTTTTATTTAGATCCTGTTCTTATGTTATTCTCTGTTGCTTCCCCTTCACCAGTTGTTACAGACTCTCCATTGTTTGTACATAGGCAGAGGAACTTTTCTCAGTGGTGGTGCCGGGGGGTGCAGGAGGCTGTGGAGGCTTACTAAGCCTAGAACGATTTTTCTTTTCTTTTGAGTCTAGGATTCTGTGAGTTTAAACTAAAGATGACTAGGTGAATTAAGATTATATAAAGTGAAATCTTCTGCAGGTCGAGGACAGCTGACAATCTTCTGGGGACAGTAGGCATTTACTTACCTCCAAACTATCTTCTGAGTTGAGACTCTACCATTTCCCATTTATGGCTTACCTCTACATAGCATACATTAATTCATTTATTTCCAGATAAGGGGCTTAATGATGAGAACAGATCAATGCCATTTGGTTTTGAATGTGCATGGATGAAGTAAACCTCCAGTGATTACAGGCCTGTGTCCTTTATATAACTTCAGTGAATTTATATTTTGGTTATGGTGTACTAAATGTATCTGTAGACTACATGTAGTGGTTATATCCATGTCACAGAGAGCATTTATCATGACCCTTCAACTTCCTCATCTACTCCCCACTAATCCATTGCTACTGGGACTACTTAAACATTCCAGACGCCTGAGCAGCTTCATACAGTTTAAGGTCCAATGTCCTGTGACCCAAGGGACACACAATTTGATACGATCAAAATGGAGAAGATTCCTAACTACCCAAAAAGGGAAAATGCTGTTCCTTGCCTTAGAAAGACCCCCAGATATCAGGTTTCAGTGCTATTTTCAAAATCACCTAGTGGATTTAGACACCCAATTCCCATGAATTTCAATGGCAATTGTGCAGCTAGTCTTCTAGGCCGTTTTAAAAGCCTGAAGTTGTAGCATTCAGACTTCAAAGTCTGATATCTTCAGACCTGTCTCATTGCTCCTTGTGCTCCCATATCTCTTCTAATTAGATTGTAAGCTTCTGGAGGCAGGGTCTGTCTGTACAGAGTCTATCACTGTGGGTCCCTGCTCTATGATTGGGGTTGCTAAGCACCACCATCTTCTAGAGGTAAAACCAAATGTTGTGTCCCCATTTGGGAAACTGTTTTAATAATATAAATACATAAGAGCTGATGAAGACTCAGCAGTCTTGATTCACAGTCTGAACTTCTTTCTAGTTTTAGATACAGTGCGGGTTAACATGACTCTCCTGATGGTTTCTTGAGGTTCAGTTTGTAACAATCCTCAAACCAAAAGATGACAAAATCACCATGTTTTAAAAACATGTAAAGCCACCAAATGCAACTGAAATCTTGATCCAGATTTACTTCAACGTAAGCTTACATTTTGGGTTTGTAAAATATTTAAAGCTTTACTCTTCTTTTAGGAAATTATTTCCATCAGATTGTTGATACCCAATTTTCCATCATATATCCCATAAGTGTTGCCATGGGCAAGAAGAAAGGGTCATAAGCACAGTAAGGTTATAGGCAACTCCACAGTAGTAACATTAATTTTGTCTGCTATCTGTATGAGGTTCAGTGGCCTGTGAAGGCCCAGTCCTTTCTTCCAGTTAACAGGTCTTAACTTTTGCAAACACAAGTTCAAATGTTTCAGAAAAATACCTGTAATATGTTAGGAATGAAAGCTAAATCTTATACCATGGGCAAGCTCTGTATTTTACCTTCATTATCTTGAACAGTAAAGTTTGGGTTAACAGCAGCTAAACTGAAGAAAAATTTTTGTCCTCCAAGGGGGTCGTCTTTGTCTACTGCACTTATGGTCTGTATTAGCTGCAGACAAGGAAAATCAAAAATAAGCAGGCATTGTGATACAGTTATCTGGTTACTTCAAGGAACAGTGCCAGTTTAAAAAAAATCCATATTTATAAAACAAACTATGGTATAAATAATACCATCTAATATGATAACTGATCAAATGTACCTTTCATCATATATGCTGCTTCTTTTCCTGATGAAGTGCAAAAAATAAAGTAGTAAGTAACCTAGCTCATTGGTCCAGAGTTTGGATTCCAAACACTGCAAAGCAAAGTTTAAACCCAGTATTTATAAAATCAAAACAACCACCTCCCCATAATATTTTGAACCGCTACCTACCTTTGCCCCTTACACGTTTCACTATATATTTTTAGCAAGTATATACAATAACAATTCAGATTAAATTAATACACTTAAAACATATACAAAGAACTGGCCAAAATCTTTCACAGGAAAATATCAGTTTCAAAACAAAAATATTCATTACAGTTCAAACTGAAATTTGTATTTCATTTAAATGTTTGAAAACTGAAATAATATGAACGTTTTAATTTCCTCCTCCCACCACATTGAATGTAATTTTTTTTTCATTATCTCCTTTTTTCCCCCTACTCTAACTTTTCAACACTTCTTCAACTTTGGAAAAGTTAGGTTGACAAAAGCAAAAATGCAACACTAACTCTGCCACTGTAACTCTTCCAAATCTGAGGAAGTTGCAAGAGGAAGAGGGGTTAAATGAAAAACCCTTGAACTTTAATTTGATTGCACTCAGTGGCAAAAAGGTAGAAGATGGGGGAAACAAAAACTGTTTAATGTCAAACACTGCAAAACGGAAACCACTTTGAAACTTCTAAATTTGTAATGAAATTCATTTGTCCATTTCTCAGCACAGAAAATCATGTAAATTAAGAGTTTATGAGGGGGAAAATTGTTTACCATGACTCTCAAACATTCTATTCAAAATGCTAAAACACATACACCTTTATCACCCCTAGCTGGGATCTGAGATCCTGGGTAGATCTCATAACTTAGGCTGCATCAGAGTACTTGGGTTGCAGACTTCCAAAGAAAGCCTGTTGTAGGCATTGCAGGAAGTAGTGGTGATTCCCTGCCATTCTTCTATTTAAGTATGCAGTGAACCAGTGTAGTTTGTCATTGAAACTTACTGGTCGTTAGCTATGGCAAGTGCCATCTCTTAGATTTAAACCTCAGATCTTTGCTGCTTCATCCCAGGGTGACTTCCAGTCACATAGCCTCAGTTACTACCCTATGCTGATGGTTACCAGAACTACCTCTCCACTGACTGACATCTCGCCTTCAATGTTCCATTGTCTACTCAAGCTCAACTTGTCAAAAACTGAAGTTTCCTCTAGAATCCTCCTACATATCCTCCCGGCTCCATTACTGTTGTCAGCTATACAATCTGACCTGCTCCACAAGTCTGCAATCTACCTGTCATTTTTGACATCTCTCCTGTGACATGCTAAATCCTGCTTTCTTTGTCTCTCTAGAATTTCCAAAATGCATCTGTTTTCTTCATTCCTACCATTAAAACACTTGTAAAGTAATATCATCCTTTGCCTCAGCAATGGCAACCTCCTCTCTGTGGCCTTCCAAACATTCATCTAACTCCCCACTTCTCTCCTCCAGTCCTTCCAAACTGCAGAGTACATCCCTCGGCCCATGCCGCTTCCCGCAGCCCTCATTGGCCTGGAGCGGTGAACTGCGGCTAGTGTGAGCCGTGATCGACCAAACCTGCAGACGCGGAAGGTAAACAAACCGGCCCGGACCGCCAGGGGCTTTCCCTGAACAAGCGGCGGCCCGACTTTGAGAAGCACTGGTATAGACCATTTCAGTACATAAGCCAGCCACTAGCTGATCAGTATTAGGAAGAAACTTCCCTTGTGGGCAATTTATTCCAAAATAGTTCACTGCAGTGTTCCTTAAATCTTCCTGGTACTGACCACTGTACCGGAGTAAATGGACCACTGATCTAAAATCTGGTGTGCAGATTCCTGTGTATCTGTGTTCTACTCAGGGTAATCCTAACACGTGATTTACATACCCCATCACACTTTATGCATAGCAAACAGTACATTAGTGTGGCATGAGTTGCATGACTATCTGGAAGCAAAATAGAGTAAGGCTTGGAGAGCTGTAAAAAACACAATACTGAAAGAAGAAAGTCTATCTCATTACAACTTAAAACACATGGGAGATATAAATAGAAAGGAAGGCCACAGAAGGAACTAAAGTAAGAAATAATTGGAAGAGATGAGAGATTAATAAGAAAGATGTTTGAGTGAATGAATCACTGAGAAATAATGACAGAAAAAAAGCAAAGATATCATGCTCCTAAGGAATCAAAGGCGGCAATAAGAGTGTCCTATAAATACATCCAGAAAAGAAGAATAATGGCAGAAAATAAAATTGCTACAACTTGAAAAGGTGAGGACTGTGAATTTTTAAATAAATCTATTTGAATTTAGCTTATAATAAAAAGTCTAATGATAACAAGGACATCGGAGAATTCTAATCAGGGAAACTGTTGGATATGATACTTGCAGATGCCAAGAGCAAAGGATAAACAAATAGATGGTAAAACTATATTTGATAAAACAAAAAAGATATACATGTCTGGATCTGGATGAAATGCACTACAGAGTTTAACAAACACTGGGTCTTTTCTACTAATTCTTTATAATCTGCAATAAATTAAGACAGTCAGAAGAGAGAACCAACAACTAAAAAAAATCCCAAAACATACTTGATGAAGTTTAGTGACGAAAAATCCATGAATTAGCCAATTAGATGCATATGTTTTTCAGGTATAATATTTGCACATAGGATAAGGGAGTCTGTATAGATCTGGTAAAGGAGAGTCTAATAACTGACAAGCAGTTTTGATTTATTGAGCCCTGATTGTGAAAACCAAATTTAAAAGTCTCCATCATAGTTAGTGATTCAACAGCTACTCAAGACTCTGTGCAAGTAAGGCCATGAGGGCTCCTAAACCCTGCTCTGAGGACCATGCTGGAAGAAGCAGCCTGTCCTCTCTCAATGGAAAGAAAAAGTGGCAAGACAGCAATCAATATCTGGAACAGATTTGGCTGTATTTGCCCTAACCCAATGATTTCTCTGCTGAACGCAGCCCTCCTTCACAGAGGAAAGAAGTGGTAGGGATCCTTTCCAGCCTGTGGGCAGGTGAAAGGCTGTTTAGGCTGCCCCACCTCCAGAATGTCACAGGACAACTGTAATTCCATGCTTCCCTTGGCATGCACACCATCTAACTGGCTGTAGGTTTGTTTGTCTCTCTGATTATAGGGTGGGGAGTACAGGGTAGTTGGAGACTGGAGGAAAAAGGGGAAGTTGGAGGAGTGGAGCAAGGATGATTCGGAAGAGGAGGAAAACAATCAAGACTCCTACTCAGCATCATCTCGTACTTATACATTATGTTTCTATGGTGTTTGTCTATGCCTTTGTCTGTCTTTTGAATTTATAGTGTAAGCTCTTTGGGGTTTTTCAGTAGGTTTGGAAAATGTTGAGCATATGTTAGATGCTATCACAATAGCTCACATATTAATATATTGAATTCTCTTATTCAATATATTAGATTTCAAGAAGCCAGTCAACATTATGCCACAGCTTAAACATATAAAGAAATTAAATACCTAACTACATAAAATACCATATTCTAGCATGGGGTTGAACATTTTTTGATAAACAGTGGTCACTTATCAGTGGGGAAGACTATTCAGTGAGGTCTAAATTTGACTATATGTCATCTGTAATTATGGTCACAAAAAAAGGAGGAACTAATATACAAGAGGACAGAATTAAATTAGCAATGACCCAGAGAGATTAAGTTGTGTGTATCATAACCATAGTCAGTAGCAGTGAATTTACAGTTATAAAACCAATCAGAAAAATAAATAAAATGGGATAGCCATCTGGCAATAAAGGCATCCAAGAAATTAACTATTTTAAGATAAGTCTGCATTCCTCCTCCATACTCTCTTCAACAGTACTGTGATGCGTACATGCCAATCTGTTACCACTGATGCCACTTTTGAGGGCATTTTTTATTCTTGGATTAATGTGCTGTGGAACACACAATACAGTAATATGGAAACTGATGGGTTTCCAACAGCCCTAATGGATAGCTGCCTAGTAGGAACTAGACATTCAGCAGCAGAGTCGTTTCACTTTAATCAAATATATTTTTCTGTATTATTTTGTTTGGTTTCTATAAAAGCCAAACAAAATAATATGTTACCAGTTCAGATATTAACATCTTTTATGTTTTTGTTTGATTCACCCACAGAAAATGTTTGGGAGATAAACTGTCATTTGCATAAAAATGTAAGTGTGACATTGCTGTTTCTAAACCTGATAAATATTAATTCAAAGTACAATTGAGCTCCATAGTATGGACCTCTTTTTGAAAAAAAATACATCTAATTTGATTACCAATTATTTATAGCATGTTGCTTTCTTCTGGGAAGATAACACTGAAACCAATTAAGAACACATCTTTCAGACCTATATGCTTAGGCATCTAAAGCAACAAAACAAAAACAGATCCACGGATGCAAAAGCTTAAGAGTAAAATTAACAGAGCTCCTGTAGAAAGCCATTTCTGTAAAAGTAAAGAAAAGTAATTTGTTAATTTACATGCTGGCGCAATTGTAAAGTATTATTGTGGAGGTCTAAAGACTGATTTACTGACAGCCATTCTTTTCCTTCATTTTGTTTCATAAACTGTACTAGAAGCACTCTTTCTCAAGCAGCATGCTCTCTCGAGCATTTTTAAAGTATGGCCTAAAACTGAGTGCCATAGTAAAACCAAATAGCTTAAAGTATTTACAGAAAGCATACCTGTCCAGCTCTTGCATTTTCACATACAAAAGTATCATAGAATACGGCAAACTGCGGGGCGTTGTCATTAACATCCAAAATTCGAACATAAACAGAAACACGAGTGGTATCTTTGGGATTGTCTGCCAAAAGAAAAGAAATGAAAACAGAAAGAAGTGATTTCTTGCTCTCATTTAAAAAAAAAAAAAAAAAAGTTTGTTTTCTTTAAAATTCTTCCAGGGCTCAGCATTCAAGGTCAGATCCTCAGCTGGTGTAATTTGGCATAGCTCCCTGGACTCATACTAGGTAAGGATCAGGCCACGTCAGTGTTCAGAACAGATTTTGCTTAGTGCCAAAAACAAATTCATTTACTGGTATCTAGTGCGCAATTAGGCTGTTTACATGAAGATAAACACTACTTCTGTTAATGAAATAAGCAAATGTAATATATACAAAGTATCTCTATTAGTATAATCAAATGACAATTGTTGTTTTTGTTGGGCTCAAGAGTATTGTTCTGCTGGAAGTTTGTTTTTTAAAACAAAATGCAATGGATGTTATCGAATTTGTTTTACACTGAGGAGCTGTCAGTAGTTGGCGACAAACATATTCTAAAAGGATATTCTCAGTATCTGATTTTCCTTTCACTTCCCCTTTTATAAATCAGTAGACCAAAGGTGGCACGCGAGCCGATTTTTGATGGCACGCGGCGGCGGGCTGGGCGTGGGGTTCCATTCACTCAGCCGGCAGCGGGCTGGGTGGGGGGCTGAGTGGCTCTGTCCACTGCCGGTCTGGGGTTCTGGCAGCACTCAGCCTGCTGCTGGTCTGGGGTTCCGGCTGCCGGCCCCTTGCCAGTTGGGGTCCCAGCCGCTGGCCCCGCTCAGCCTCCTGCCAGCCTGGGTGAGCAGACCCCCCAGGCTGGTAGCGGGCTGAGGGGGGCCGGCGGCCAGGATCCCGGCTGGCAGGAGCTGGTGGACAGAACCCCAGACCAGCCCGCTGATGGTCTGGGGTCCCGGCCACTGGCCCTGCTCAGCCCGCCGCCGGTCTGGGTTAATGGAACCCCAGGCTGGCAGCGGGCTGAGTGGTGCCCGCGGCCGGGACCTCAGACCGGCAGTGGACTGAGCTGCTCAGCCTGCTGCCGGTCTGAGGTCCCGGCCACCGGCCCCCGCTCAGCCCGCCGCTG